>NC_052322.1:37011323-37068823 GCF_016432855.1 Salvelinus namaycush | reverse complement strand
GTTGCTATGCCAGACAGTAGTAGGAGAATGCTAGCCACTAGTCGCTAGGCCAGACAGTAGTAGGAGAATGCTAGCACTAGTTGCTAGGCCAGACGGTAGTAGGTCAATGCTTGCACTAGTCGCTAGGCCAGACAGTAGTAGGAGAATGCTTGCACTAGTTGCTAGGCCAGACGGTAGTAGGAGAATGCTTGCACTCGTCGCTAGGCCAGACAGTAGTAGGAGAATGCTAGCACTAGTTGCTAGGCAAGACAGTAGTAGGAGAATGCTAGCACTAGTCACTAGGCCAGACAGTAGTAGGAGAATGCTTCACTAGTCGCTAGGCCAGACAGTAGTAGGAGAATTCTAGCACTAGGCCAGACAGTAGTAGGAGAATGCTTACACTAGTCGCTAGGCCAGACAGTAGTGGATTGAATGCTAGAACTAGTGGCTAGGCCAGAGAGTAGTAGGAGAATGCTTGCACTAGTCGCTAGGCCAGACAGTAGTAGGAGAATGCTAGCACTAGTCGCTAGGCCAGACAGTAGTAGGAGAATGCTAGCACTAGTTGCTAGGCCAGACAGTAGTAGAAGAATGCTAGCAGTAATCGCTAGGCCACACAGTAGTAGGAGAATGCTAGCACTAATCGCTAGGCCAGACAGTAGTAGTAGAATGCTTGCACTAATCGCTAGGCCAGACAGTAGTAGGAGAATGCTAGCACTAGTTGCTAGGCCAGACAGTAGTAGGAGAATGCTTGCACTAATCGCTAGGCCAGACAGTAGTAGGAGAATGCTAGCACTAGTCGCTAGGCCAGACAGTAGTAGGAGAATGCTAGCACTATTCGTTAGACCAGACAGTAGTAGGAGAAGGCTAGTCACTAGTCGCTAGGCCAGACAGTAGTAGGAGAATGCTAGCACTAGTTGCTAGGCCAGACAGTAGTAGGAGAATGCTAGCTCTAATCGCTAGGCCAGACAGTAGTAGGAGAATGCTAGCTCTAATCGCTAGGCCAGACAGTAGTAGGAGAATGCTAGCACTAGTCGCTAGGCCAGACAGTAGTAGGAGAATGCTTGCACTAGTCACTAGGCCAGACAGTAGTAGGAGAATGCTAGCACTAGTTGCTCGGCCAGACAGTAGTAGGAGAATGCTAGCACTAGTTGCTAGGCCAGACAGTAGTAGGAGAATGCTAGCACTAGTTGCTAGGCCACACAGTAGTAGAGGAATGCTAGCACTAATTGCTAGGCCAGACAGTAGTAGGAGAATGCTTGCACTAATCGCTAGGCCAGACAGTAGTAGGAGAATGCTAGCACTAGTTGCTAGGCCAGACAGTAGTAGGAGAATGCTAGCACTAGTTGCTAGGCCAGACAGTAGTAGGAGAATGCTAGCACTAGTTGCTAGGCCAGACAGTAGTAGGAGAATGCTAGCACTAGTTGCTAGGCCAGACAGTAGTAGGAGAATGCTAGCACTAGTTGCTAGGCCAGACAGTAGTAGGAGAATGCTAGCACTAGTCGCTAGGCCAGACAGTAGTAGGAGAATGCTAGCACTAGTCGTTAGACCAGACAGTAGTAGGAGAAGGCTAGTCACTAGTCGCTAGGCCAGACAGTAGTAGGAGAATGCTAGGACTAGTTGCTAGGCCAGACAGTAGTAGGAGAATGCTAGCTCTAATCGCTAGGCCAGACAGTAGTAGGAGAATGCTAGCTCTAATCGCTAGGCCAGACAGTAGTAGGAGAATGCTAGCACTAGTCGCTAGGCCAGACAGTAGTAGGAGAATGCTTGCACTAGTCACTAGGCCAGACAGTAGTAGGAGAATGCTAGCACTAGTTGCTCGGCCAGACAGTAGTAGGAGAATGCTAGCACTAGTTGCTAGGCCAGACAGTAGTAGGAGAATGCTAGCACTAGTTGCTAGGCCACACAGTAGTAGAGGAATGCTAGCACTAATTGCTAGGCCAGACAGTAGTAGGAGAATGCTTGCACTAATCGCTAGGCCAGACAGTAGTAGGAGAATGCTAGCACTAGTTGCTAGGCCAGACAGTAGTAGGAGAATGCTAGCACTAGTTGCTAGGCCAGACAGTAGTAGGAGAATGCTAGCACTAGTTGCTAGGCCAGACAGTAGTAGGAGAATGCTAGCACTAGTTGCTAGGCCAGACAGTAGTAGGAGAATGCTAGCACTAGTTGCTAGGCCAGACAGTAGTAGCATTTGCTACTTTATAGACTGATAGTAGTAGCTTAGTAGGTTTAGTGTGGAAGCACTACACACCTGATTCAAATAAGCAAAGCTTGATAATGAGTTGATTGTTTGAATCAGCTTTGTAGTGCTAGCGCAAAAAACAAAATATGCCCAGGACCGAGTTTGGGAAACACTGTGCAGGTGCTAGGCCAGAGTAGACAGATAGTGAAATCGTTAGCCTGCTAGCACTGGTTCTGTAGTAAACGTGATGAGGCGAGTGCTAGGCCAGTATAGACCGACAGACATACAGCTAGCCTGCTAGTAGAAGTGATGAGGCTAGCTCTAGGCCAGTATTTTTATTTTACCTTTATTTAACTAGGCAAGTCAGTTAAGAACAAATTCTTATTTTCAATGACAGCCAAGGAACAGTGGGCTAACTGCCTTGTTCATGTGCAAAACGACAGATTTGTACCTTGTCAGCTTGGGGATTCAATCTTGCAACCTTTCGGTTACTATTCCAACGCTCTAATCACTAGGCTACGCTGCCGCCCCAGCGTAGTATAAACAGACAGTAATATCACTAGCCTGCTATTAGAAATGATGAGGCTAGCGCCAGGCCAGTATTAACAAACAGTAATATCACTAGCCTGCTATTAGAAATGATGAGGCTAGCGCCAGGCCAGTATAAACAGACAGTAATATCACTAGCCTGCTATTAGAAATGATGAGGCTGGCGCCAGGCCAGTATTGACAGACAGTAATATGGCTAGCCTGCTAGTAGAAGTGATGAGGCTAGTTCCAGGCTAGTATTGACAGACAGTAATATGGCCAGCCTGCTAGTAGAAGTGATGAGGCTAGCGCCAGGCCAGTATTGACAGACAGTAATATGGCTAGCCTGCTAGTAGAAGTGATGAGGCTAGCGCCAGGCCAGTATTGACGGACAGTAATATGGCTAGCCTGCTAGTAGAAATGATGAGGCTAGCGCCAGGCCAGTATTGACAGACAGTAATATGGCTAGCCTGCTAGTAGAAATGATGAGGCTAGCGCCAGGCCAGTATTGACAGACAGTAATATGGCTAGCCTGCTTGCAGAAGTGATGAGGCTTAGCGTGTGTCCTGCTGGGTGTAGTGAGGCTCCCTGCAGCTTCATGCTGTCTCTCTGTCTCTCTGCCCAGCACGCCTCAACACACCACAATCACCGCTCCTTACCTCTCCCTCCCACTCCTTTTTTCCCCTCACCCCCTTCGTTTCATCTCAGCCCCTCCTTAGCCTCTCCCTCCCACCCTCACTATCTGTCTCTCTCTGCAGGAGGCCTGTTTAATTGGGCTGTTGTCAACAGCACATTAGCTGGGATTAGCAGCGTAGCGACTCCTGGCTAGCACCACCGCCCCGCTCCAAACACAGGCCAGGCTGTGTGTGTGTGTGTGTGTGTGTGTGTGTGTGTGTGTGTGTGTGTGTGTGTGTGTGTGTGTGTGTGTGTGTGTGTGTGTGTGTGTGTGTGTGTGTGTGTGTGTGTGTGTGTGTGTGTGCGTGCCTCCAACTGTGGGCCAAGCAGGTGTCAGTGGGGTCAGAGAGAGAGAAAGCAGCTGTAAGACAACCCCTCCAGGTGTTTGTATGTTTCTGTACTGTACATTGTGTGTGTATGCTCGCGTGTTCACGTGCATGAGTGTGTGTGTATGACTGTGTCTGATTGTGCATGTGTATGTGACATGTTTGTGTAAGGTCAACAACTCAGGTTTTTCTTGTTCAGAAGACATCAATTCAATGCCTATTCCACATTGGTTTAATGTAATTTCATTGAAATGTTGTGGAAACAATGTGGATTCAACCAGTGTGTGCCCAGTGGGTTATGTGTGAGAGAGAAAAGCATCAGACAGAGTAAAGTATATGAGAGACAAAGGGTGCTGGGGTTCAACCTGGACTCAGGGGTAGACGTAAGGTATGTGCTATTTTGTGGGTGTCCATCATCCATTTTGTATGATATGATCCGAATGACAATTTGTATGATATGTTACGAATTGCAATTCATACAATATGTTATGAATTTGCAAAAGGTATGATATGTTATTAATTCCAATTTTTTGTGGCTAACGTTGGCTAGGTGGCTAAACCAAACGTTAACTATGTGGCTAACATTACCTAGGCTAGGGGTTAGGGGTTAAGATTAGGGTTACAGTTAGGGTTAAGGTTAAGGTTAGGTTTAGGAGTTAGGTTAAAGGGTTAAGGTTAGGGTTAGGTGAAGGGTTAGCTAACATGCTAAGTAGTTGCAAAGTAGCTAAAAGTAGTAAGTAGTTGCTAGTTAGCTAAAATGCTGTCCGTGATGAGATTCGAACACAATCTGTTGCTAAACGTTTGCATACTTTACACCATTGAGTGCTTAAATACAGCAACAATACCAAAAGTACAGTTGAGACTGGGTGGACAGTTTAGACCTATATGTATCTCCATATTTTAGTGCGTGTGTGTGCATGTGTGTGTGGGAAGGGGGGTATCAACCCTGCCCAAAAGGTCAA
The DNA here is from genome assembly GCF_016432855.1 of Salvelinus namaycush. Lineage (NCBI taxonomy): Eukaryota > Metazoa > Chordata > Actinopteri > Salmoniformes > Salmonidae > Salvelinus > Salvelinus namaycush. Next base: position 37,064,174 of record NC_052322.1, on the reverse strand, counting down.
ACTCCTCAGCCACGAGGGCCTGCTACCTCCACTCCATCCCCCAACCATATAGTGGTTGCCCCACTTCGCTACTCAATATCCTTTTAATTGCGTTGGGATAGGTTTGGAGCGTATCGATTAATACATGTATTTATGTCACCCTGGGCCCCTGGGCTACATTGTATTTCTGTGTGGCATATTCATTTATTTACCTATCTATCCCACCCCCCATGCATCATTCATATATGTATTAATCTTTCCCCGGAGAGCACTTCAATTCAACGGCTCCATAATTACTGCAAACCTATAATTGAGTGCTTTGATTTAGGATTTATATGCTCCCCTCTTCCCTTCCCCAACACTACATATACGCCTCTCAGAGTAAAAGATGGAGGGATGAGATGTGGAAACTGGAGATGGAGAACGGGAGATAGACCTTCTTTCTCGCTCTCTCTTTTCTTTCTTATCAGGATCTAGTGTTTCGGTCACGGGCAAGGCGAGGGGACGCGAGGGGAGGGGAGGGGAGTGGATGGGCACTGTGATAATTGTCATGGGAGATTCATGCAAATCGATGACAAATTAAATAAAGCTTTCATTCCTAAATTGAAGGTGATAAAAACCCATTTGAGGCAGAGGAGAAATGGCCCCCAGTTCCTTCATTTAAAAATAGGAATTGTAATTATGTTAACACCAATAGAACCCAAATCCTCTTTTCTTAACTCACTCATTCATTCATTCATTCTTAATTAATTTATCCTAAAAACGTGTAGGGAAGAACAATGCATTGCAGTGTCTTCATTCTCTTTCTGCCCCCAACAGATTCTCTTTCTCTCTCTCTCTCTCTCTCTCTCTCTCTCTCTCTCTCTCTCTCTCTCTCTCTCTCTCTCTCTCTCTCTCTCTCTCTCTCTCTCTCTTTTTCTGTTCTCTCTCAATCCTCCCTCTCTCTCTTACCTTTGGGATGAGATGTGGAGATATTGAGGTGAAGGCTCATTTCCATAGTCTTAGACAGTCTTTCTCCATCTCTTTAGTACTGTGTGCCTGCCCTGGGGCCAGCAATAATACAAGCTCTGTTTTGGAGATGGAGGTGGGGGTTATAGAGTGTGTGTGAGTGGGGAGGTAGAGTGAGAATGTTGTTTGAGTGTGGGTGTAAAAGTGAGAGAAAAGTGTGTCTACGTGTGTGTATGTGTGTTTGCGCCAGATGTGTATGCCTGTGTGTGTTAAATGGTTACATTGTTTGGAAACAACTCTACCTAACTCTTCCTGATCTCTCTGGGTTAGGTGTGAGGGTCTGTGTGTGTTAAATGGTTACATAGTTTGGAAACAACTCTACCTAATGCTTCCTGATCTCTCTGGGTTAGGTGTGAGGGTCTGTGTGTGGGCCAGTTAAGTTAAGATCTTAATGGATTGGACACTGCTCTACCATACTGCTGTGTGTGTGTGTGTGTGTGTGTGTGTGTGTGTGTGTGTGTGTGTGTGTGTGTGTGTGTGTGTGTGTGTGTGTGTGTGTGTGTGTGTGTGTGTGTGTGTGTGTGTGTGTATGTAATGTGGTGCTGTTATGGCTGACAGCCTTAGAGGAAATTATGTGTTGTGCTGAGTGTCTCGGCAGAGACCTGATTTACCATGGTTCATTTCCACGTGTGTAAAGTCAGTCTGAGTGGAAGGTCAGCGGTCCACGTGCTCACATTAGTGTCTTTTAATTCCCATCCATCCGCCAGGGCAGAGCCAGGAGAAGTTAATAATACATGGGTCCTGGGTGGAGGCACTACAATACAGAACACACTGAGGGTCTACAGTACCTGCCTAGAGAAGGGCTGTAAGTCCCTCAGTACTACACAGGCTTCTAGTTTAGTGTTCTCCTCCCTCTCTACTTGTGACTTCAGACTGTTTTGCAGCGTGGTGCGGTTGGAGAGGTGGTCTGGATGATACAGGAGAAAGAAGGAGAGACAGAGATAGAGACTAAAGAAGAGATGCCAAGAGAATATCGAACTCAACCCCCACGCCTTATTGTTTCCCCTCCTCCTCCTCCTCTCCCAAACTGCTATCATGGGACAGATCCACATGAAAGTTTGTTGGACGTTCTTCATAACCCCTCTGCAGCTTCACAATCAACCATGTGATACAGCTCACACTGCAGCATAATCATTCTGGGTATTTACCTTAACTTAAGGATCGGACCCTTTTTTTCAATTTTCACCTAACACGACATACCCAAATCTACCTGCCTGTAGTTCAGGACCTGAAGCAAGGATATGCATATTCTTGATACCATTTGAAAGGAAACACTTTGAAGTTTGTGAAAATGTGAAATGAGAAAGATTGTCAATATCATATTTGTAATGTAAAGTAATATAATGTAATGTATGAATGTTAACAATTGTAAAGGTTTTGTAGAGATGTTGGTGTGTCTGTCTGTCAGTGGCACGTGTAGTAGGTTCTCCATGACCCTGTGTGTTTGTCCTGCACTGACCAGCCCTGCACAACCATTGGATCCATATCACAAGGTGACAGCAGAGCCCTCCCTCCCTCCCTCCCTCCCTCCCTCCCTCCCTCCCTCCCTCCCTCCCTCCCTCCCTCCCTCCCTCCCTCCCTCCCTCCCTCCCTCAAATGAGAACAGGTATTCATTTGCAACTGCGACCTGGCCAAGATAAAGCATAGCAATTTGACACATACAACAACACAGAGTTACACATGGAATAAACAACACATACAGTCAATAATACAGTAGAACAAAGAAAACAAAAACTCTATATACAGTGAGTGCAAATGAGGTAAGATAAGGGAGTTAAGGCAATAAATAGGCCATGGTGGCGAAGTAATTACAATATAGCAATTAAACACTGATGTGCAGAAGATGGTAGATGTGCAGAAGATGAATGTGCAAGTAGAGATACTGGGGTGCAAAGGAGCAAGATAAATAAATAAATACAATTTGGGGATGAGGTAGGTAGATAGATGGGCTGTTTACTAATGGGCTATGACAGGTACAGTGATCTGTTACCTTAACAGAAAAGGACTCAACTAAAAGTGAAAGTTAAGAAGTAAAATACTACTTGCGTAAAAGTCTAAAAGTATATGGTTTTAAATATACTTAAGTACAATGGTAGAAAAAGTATTCAATTGTCATACTTGAGTAAAAGTACAAAGTCAAAATAAATGCTATACATCAAATTCATTATAAAACTTCTTGCCACTATAGGGGGTGCTGTTTCGCATTAGCATAATTTGCTCTACAGATTAAACTGCCTAGTACTCAATTCTTGCTCGTACAATATGCATATTATTGTTATTATTGGATAGAAAACACTCTCTAGTTTCTATAGCCGTTTGAATTATGTCTCTGAGTGGAACAGAACTCATTCTACAGCACTTTTCCTGATATGGAGTGAGATTTCAGAAATCTTGGCCTCTGGTCCCAGGTCAGTTTTAATGTCCCTGTAAATGCTATGAGGATACAAACACTGCCCACGCCTTCCTCTAGATGTCAGTAAGTGGTGACAATTTGAATGGAGTCGATTGCGCAATCAGGGCCTGTATAAAAGGCCAAAGACCGGATGTACCGTTCTTTTGCTCCCTGCGCCTGACGCACGATGGACGTCGGACCTGCTCTCTTTCCAAGCTGTTGTTTAGCCAGTAATATATCGCCGGTCATGTTTTTACTCGTTATAGGTGTTAAAAACATCATAAGGTAGTTAATTTAAACCGTTTTATAGCAATTTATATCCGTTTAGTGCGATTTTGAGGCATTGCTTTGTGATGCACTTTGAAGCGCCGGGCACGTTTCGGGGTCCCGGTCGAACGTTAGTGGGCATTTCGACGGACAAGAGGACATCTTTCGACCAAAAGAAGATTAGACCCAAGAAAGGATACATTGCCCAAGATTCTGATGGAAGATCACCTCATAGTAAGAAATATTTAAGATGATAAATCGTTGTTCTGTCGAAAAATGTTAAACGCATATTCCGCCATTTTTTTTGGTATAGCTTCGCTTGGCGAACCCTGTATTGCACAGTAAGGATAATTTTAGAAATGTAATTCAGCGATTGCATTAAGAACTAATTTGTCTTTCGATAGCTGTCCAACTTATATTTTTTTAGTCAAGTTTATGAATAGTTATTCATGAGACAAGATCACTGTTAAAGATGGCGCCCGACATTTTCAGGCCAGTTTTGCTAGTATTGTCATTGTATAACCACGTTTTTTTGTGGCTAAATATGCACATTTTCGAACAAACTCTATATGTATGTTGTAATATGATGTTACAGGAGTGTCATCGGAAGAATTCTGAGAAGGTTAGTGAAAAAATTAATATATTTTGGCGATGATTACGTTATCGCTCTCTTTGGCTTGAATCAATGCTCGGGTAACGTTTGCACATGTGGTATGCTAATATAACGATTTATTGTGTTTTCGCTGTAAAACACTTAGAACATCTGAAATATTGTCTGAATTCACAAGATCTGTGTCTTTCCATTGCTGTGAGCTGTGTATTTTTAAGAAATGTTTTATGATTAGTAATTAGGTAATACACGTTGCTCTCTGTATTTATTCTAGTCGAGTTGTGATGGTGGGTGCAATTGTAAACTATGATTTCTACCTGAAATATGCACATTTTTCTAACAAAACCTATCCTATACAATAAATATGTTATCAGACTGTCATCTGATGAGGTTTTTTCTTGGTTAGTGGCTATCAATATCTTTATTTGGCCGAATTGGTGATAGCACCTGATGGAGTAAGAAACTGATGGAGTTAGAAAAGTGGTGTCTTTTGCTAACGTGGTTAGCTAATAGATTTACATATTTTGTCTTCCCTGTAAAACATTTAAAAAATCTGAAATGGTGGCTTTATTCACAAGATCTGTATCTTTCATTTGGTGTCTTGGACTTGTGATTTAATGATATTTAGATGCTACTATTTAATTGTGACGCTATGCTAGCGATGCTAATCAGTGTGGGGGGGGTGGGGGGTGATCCCGGATCCGGGGTTGAGAGGCGTGAAAAGTTAAGCAAACCAGATGGCACGATTTTCTTATTATTTTTAATTAGGGACAGACAAGGGCACACTCCAACACTCAGACATAATTTATAAACACAGTATTTGTGTTTCGTGAGTCCGCCAGATCAGAGGCAGTAGGGATGACAAAGCGTTATATTGATAGGTGCCATAATTCTGTCCTGCTTGAGCATTCTAAATATAACGACTACTTTTAGGTGTCAGGGAAAATGTATGGAGTAAAAAGTACATTATTTTCATTAGGAATGTAAAAGTAAAAAAGTTAAAATTGTCAAAAATATAAATAATAAAGTACAGATACCACAAAAAACGATTTAAGTACTTTAAAGTATTTAAACTTAAGTACTTCACACCACTGCTTTTAGTCTCTCCATCTGTCTGTCTCTCAGTCTCTCTATCTCTTTCTCTCTTCTGCTCTTCATCTACTTCCTCCCTCTGTCTCCCTCTCTCCTCTGTTGCTCTTTCCATCCCTCCCTCCCCTCCATCTATCCCCCTCTACTTTTCAGTATAAATGGGTTCTTAAATCTAAAAAATAAAAATCTTAATTTGTATGTTGTTTCTCTCTTTCTTTCACTTTCTCTCTTTTTCTCATTCTCATTCTCTCTCTCTCTCTCTCTCTCTCTCTCTCTCTCTCTCTCTCTCTCTCTCTCTCTCTCTCGTTCTCGTTCTCGTTCTCTCTCTCTCTCTCTCTCTCTCTCTCTCTCTCTCTCTCTCTCTCTCTCTCTCTCTCTCTCTCTCTCTCTCTCTCTCTCTCTCAATTCAATTCAATGTAAGGGCTTTATTGGCATGGGAAACAAATGTTTACATTTGCAGCTCAGTTTCCACCTCATTTTGTGGGCAGTTTGCACATAGCCTGTCTTCACTTGAGAGCCACGTCTGCCCATGGCGGCCTTTCTCAATATCAAGGCTATGCTCACGGAGTCTGTACATAGTCAAAGCGTTACTTAAGTTTGGGTCAGTCACATTGGTCAGGTATTCTGCTACTGTGTACTCTCTGTTTAGGGCCAAATAGCATTTTAGTAATTCTTTCCAATGTGTCAAGTCATTATCTTTTTGTTTTCTCATGATTTGGTTGGGTCTAATTGTGTTGCTGTCCTGGGACTCTGCGGGGTCTGTTTGAGTTTGTGAACAGAGCCCTAGGACCAGCTTGCTTAGTGGACTCTTCTCCAAGTTCATCACTCTGTAGGTGATGGTTTTGTAATGAAAGGTTTAGGAATCGCTTCCTTTTAGGTGGTTGTAGAATTTAATGGCTCTTTTCTGGATTTTGATAATTAGCGGGTATCGGCCTAATTGGTTGGTGAGCGGACCCCAAACCTCACAACCATAAAGGGCAATGGCTTCTATAACCTATTCAAGTATTTTTAGCCAGATCTTAATTGGTATGTCGAAATGTATGTATCTCCACAGGTAATTGTCTGTTTTTTCAGTCTGGTGTAACGTTTAATTTCAACTGAGTTAATGGTGTAACCTTCACCTATTGGCTAGCTTGCCCGTGTGTCCCATAGGTGCAGTGTGTGTGTGCCAGCCAGCCTGTCTGTCTGTCTGTCTGGAGGACACTCTCTGTGCCTACTAAATACAGACTGATTGATCGGCTGACCCATTGATTGATTGATGTCTAAGAACCCTCATTACCATCAGTGGCCCTGTTGTTGTGATGTAATGATTCCTTAATTTCCCTCTCTCTCTTTTTCTCTCTCTCGTTTTCTCTATCTGTCTCTCGCTCTATGTCTCTCTCGCTCTTTCTCTCGGTCTCTCATTGACTGTCTGAAGTAGGTGGGCTGGGGAATGTGGTAGGGGGATGGGGTGGAGGGGGGGGGGGGGGTGCTCAGTCTGGCAGACAGTCACTGCGCTCCTGAAGGACGCGTGTAGAAGACAGGTAATCTTTTAATCTCCCTTCCGTCTCATCCGCTTTTTACCCTCTCTTTTCTCTCCTCTCTCCGTTAAAACATTTCATATTCTATTCGCTTCCCGTTCGGGTCCCATCCCCTCTCCAGTAGCTCTTAATGCTTTTATATAGACCCATCAAACTCACCAACAACTTTATTGAATCTTATTTCTTTTCTTTTTTACAGTAGCTTCCTCCTTCTCATCTTCTCTCCTCCTCCCTTTCTTCTTTCTCCTTCACCACCTTTTCCCCCTGTTTCTCTCTCCCTTTCCTTTCTGTCTTTCTTTCAGTCATTCTTAGCCCGAAGGTTACAGCTAAACGTGCATCATTCAGCGAAAAACAAAAGGAGTGAATTGATTGGGTTATCAGTCCGCTGTAAAGCTGGGCTCTTTGATCAGAGCTGAAAAGCAGCACTACATGTCAGAAATCTGCTTCTGCAGCTCTTTCCTGAGTTTTACAATTACTACACGCCTTCCGCGGTCACATCCAAAGTTTTCCCCCCTTTCCCCACAGTGTTGGGGTTAGCGCCCACGGCGAGTAACATTATTATGTCTATTATTCCACTTCTCCCAGGCGAAGGCAGGACCGACCGGGAGATGGTGAGACAGATATTCTATTGTACTGTAAATGGTGGGTGATGTAGTATAGTCCAACCACGTTTTGCAATTTGAGTAATTCCACAATAAGAAAATATGAATATTGTTGCCTAAAACAACATGGTATAAATCAACCCATTGCAGCATGCATTGATGTGTCTGCAGAGCCCCAGCCACCCACACACTGTTACCACTAGGTCCTATCACTATCTGTCTAAACATGGGGTCCTATCCCTGTCTGTCTAAACACGGGGTCCTATCCCTGTCTGTCTAAACACGGGGTCCTGTCACTGTCTGTCTACCATGGGGAGTCCATTCTACACAGGAGGATAACAAACATCTACTATGGGGAGTCCATTCTACACAGGAGGATAACAAACATCTACTATGGGGAGTCCATTCTACACAGGAAGATAACAAACATCTACTATGGGGAGTCCATTCTACACAGGAGGATAACAAACATCTACTATGGGGAGTCCATTCTACACAGGAAGATAACAACAAGCTACCATGGGGAGTCCATTCTACACAGGAAGATAACAAACATCTACCATGGGGAGTCCATTCTACACAGGAGGATAACAAACATCTACTATGGGGAGTCATTTCTACACAGGAGGATAACAAACATCTAGTATGGGGAGTCCATTCTACACAGGAAGATAACAACAAGCTAACATTGGGGAGTCCATTCTACACAGGAGGATAACAACAAGCTACCATGAGGAGTCCTTTCTACACAGGAGGATAACAAACATCTACCATGGGGAGTCCATTCTACACAGGAAGATAACAACAAGCTACCATGAGGAGTCCTTTCTACACAGGAGGATAACAAACATCTACCATGGGGAGTCCATTCTACACAGGAAGATAACAACAAGCTACCATGGGGAGTCCATTCTACACAGGAAGATAACAACAAGCTACCATGGGGAGTCCATTCTACACAGGAAGATAACAACAAGCTACCATGGGGAGTCCATTCTACACAGGAGGATAACAACAAGCTACCATGAGGAGTCCTTTCTACACAGGAGGATAACAAACATCTACCATGGGGAGTCCATTCTACACAGGAAGATAACAACAAGCTACCATGGGGAGTCCATTCTACACAGGAAGATAACAACAAGCTACCATGGGGAGTCCATTCTACACAGGAAGATAACAACAAGCTACCATGGGGAGTCCATTCTACGCAGGAAGATAACAACAAGCTGACATGAGGAGTCCATTCTACACAGGAAGATAACAAACATCTACTATGGGGAGTCCATTCTACACAGGAGGATACCAAACATCTACTATGGGGAGTCCTTTCTACACAGGAGGATAACAAACATCTACTATGGGGAGTCCATTCTACACAGGAGGATAACAAACATCTACTATGGGGAGTCCATTCTACACAGGAGGATAACAAACATCTACTATGGGGAGTCCATTCTACACAGGAGGATAACAAACATCTACTATGGGGAGTCCATTCTACACAGGATGATAACAAACATCTACTATGGGGAGTCCATTCTACACAGGAGGATAACAACAAGCTACCATGGGGAGTCCTTTCTACGCAGGAAGATAACAACAAGCTACCATGGGGAGTCCTTTCTACACAGGAAGATAACAACAAGCTACCATGGGGAGTCCATTCTACACAGGAGGATAACAACAAGCTACCATGGGGAGTCCATTCTACGCAGGAAGATAACAACAAGCTACCATGGGGAGTCCTTTCTACACAGGAGGATAACAAACATCTACTATGGGGAGTCCATTCTACACAGGAGGATAACAAACATCTACTATGGGGAGTCCATTCTACACAGGAAGATAACAACAAGCTACCATGGGGAGTCCATTCTACACAGGAGGATAACAAACATCTACTATGGGGAGTCCATTCTACACAGGAGGATAACAAACATCTACTATGGGGAGTCCATTCTACACAGGAAGATAACAAACATCTACTATGGGGAGCCCATTCTACACAGGAGGATAACAAACATCTACTATGGGGAGTCCATTCTACACAGGAGGATAACAACAAGCTACCATGGGGAGTCCATTCTACACAGGAAGATAACAACAAGCTACCATGGGGAGTCCATTCTACACAGGAGGATAACAACAAGCTACCATGGGGAGTCCATTCTACACAGGAGGATAACAACAAGCTACCATGGGGAGTCCATTCTACACAGGAGGATAACAACAAGCTACCATTGGGAGTCCTTTCTACACAGGAGGATAACATCAAGCTATCATGGGGAGTCCTTTCTACACAGGAAGATAACAACAAGCTACCATGGGGAGTCCATTCTACACAGGAGGATAACAACAAGCTACCATTGGGAGTCCATTCTACACAGGAGGATAACAGCAAGCTACCATGGGGAGTCCTTTCTACACAGGAGGATAACAACAAGCTACCATGGGGAGTCCTTTCTACACAGGAAGATAACAACAAGCTACCATGGGGAGTCCATTCTACACAGGAGGATAACAACAAGCTACCATGAGGAGTCCATTCTACACAGGAAGATAACAACAAGCTACCATGGGGAGTCCTTTCTACACAGCAGGATAACAACAAGCTACCATGGGGAGTCCTTTCTACACAGGAGGATAACAACAAGCTACCATGGGGAGTCCATTTTACACAGGAGGATAACAACAAGCTACCAGGAGTCCATTCTACACAAGAGGATAACAACAAGCTACCATGGGGAGTCCATTTTACACAGGAGGATAACAACAAGCTACCATGGGGAGTCCATTTTACACAGGAGGATAACAACAAGCTACCATGGGGAGTCCATTTTACACAGGAGGATAACAACAAGCTACCATGGGGAGTCCTTTCTACACAGGAAGATAACAACAAGCTGACATGGGGAGTCCATTCTACACAGGAAGATAACAACAAGCTACCATGGGGAGTCCATTCTACACAGGAAGATAACAACAAGCTACCATGGGGAGTCCATTCTACACAGGAAGATAACAACAAGCTGACATGGGGAGTCCATTCTACACAGGAAGATAACAACAAGCTGACATGGGGAGTCCATTCTACACAGGAAGATAACAACAAGCTACCATGGGGAGTCCATTCTACACAGGAAGATAACAACAAGCTACCATGGGGAGTCCATTCTACACAGGAAGATAACAACAAGCTACCATGGGGAGTCCTTTCTACACAGGAAGATAACAACAAGCTACCATGGGGAGTCCATTCTACACAGGAAGATAACAAACATCTACTATGGGGAGTCCATTCTACACAGGAGGATAACAACAAGCTACCATGGGGAGTCCATTCTACACAGGAAGATAACAAACATCTACTATGGGGAGTCCATTCTACACAGGAAGATAACAACAAGCTACCATGGGGAGTCCTTTCTACACAGGAAGATAACAACAAGCTACCATGGGGAGTCCATTCTACACAGGAAGATAACAAACATCTACTATGGCGAGTCCATTCTACACAGGAAGATAACAACAAGCTACCATGGGGAGTCCTTTCTACACAGGAAGATAACAACAAGCTACCATGGGGAGTCCTTTCTACACAGGAAGATAACAACAAGCTACCATGGGGAGTCCTTTCTACACAGGAAGATAACAACACGCTACCATGGGGAGTCCATTCTACACAGGAAGATAACAACAAGCTACCATGGGGAGTCCTTTCTACACAGGAGGATAACAACAAGCTACCATGGGGAGTCCTTTCTACACAGGAGGATAACAACAAGCTACCATGGGGAGTCCTTTCTACACAGGAAGATAACAACAAGCAACCATGGGGAGTCCATTCTACACAGGAGGATAACAACAAGCTACCATGAGGAGTCCGTTCTACACAGGAAGATAACAACAAGCTACCATGGGGAGTCCTTTCTACACAGCAGGATAACAACAAGCTACCATGGGGAGTCCTTTCTACACAGGAGGATAACAACAAGCTACCATGGGGAGTCCATTTTACACAGGAGGATAACAACAAGCTACCAGGAGTCCATTCTACGCAGGAGGATAACAACAAGCTACCATGGGGAGTCCATTTTACACAGGAGGATAACAACAAGCTACCATGGGGAGTCCATTTTACACAGGAGGATAACAACAAGCTACCATGGGGAGTCCATTTTACACAGGAGGATAACAACAAGCTACCATGGGGAGTCCTTTCTACACAGGAAGATAACAACAAGCTGACATGGGGAGTCCATTCTACACAGGAAGATAACAACAAGCTACCATGGGGAGTCCATTCTACACAGGAAGATAACAACAAGCTACCATGGGGAGTCCATTCTACACAGGAAGATAACAACAAGCTACCATGGGGAGTCCTTTCTACACAGGAAGATAACAACAAGCTACCATGGGGAGTCCATTCTACACAGGAAGATAACAAACATCTACTATGGGGAGTCCATTCTACACAGGAGGATAACAACAAGCTACCATGGGGAGTCCATTTTACACAGGAGGATAACAACAAGCTACCATGGGGAGTCCATTCTACACAGGAAGAAAACAACAAGCTACCATGGGGAGTCCATTCTACACAGGAAGATAACAACAAGCTACCATGGGGAGTCCTTTCTACACAGGAAGATAACAACAAGCTACCATGGGGAGTCCTGTCTACACAGGAAGATAACAACAAGCTACCATGGGGAGTCCATTCTACACAGGAAGATAACAAACATCTACTATGGGGAGTCCATTCTACACAGGAAGATAACAACAAGCTACCATGGGGAGTCCATTCTACACAGGAAGATAACAACAAGCTACCATGGGGAGTCCATTCTACACAGGAGGATAACAACAAGCTACCATGGGGAGTCCATTCTACACAGGAAGATAACAACAAGCTACCATGGGGAGTCCATTTTACACAGGAGGATAACAACAAGCTACCATGGGGAGTCCATTTTACACAGGAGGATAACAACAAGCTACCATGGGGAGTCCATTTTACACAGGAGGATAACAACAAGCTACCATGGGGAGTCCTTTCTACACAGGAAGATAACAACAAGCTGACATGGGGAGTCCATTCTACACAGGACGATAACAACAAGCTACCATGGGGAGTCCATTCTACACAGGAAGATAACAACAAGCTACCATGGGGAGTCCATTCTACACAGGAAGATAACAACAAGCTGACATGGGGAGTCCATTCTACACAGGAAGATAACAACAAGCTGACATGGGGAGTCCATTCTACACAGGAAGATAACAACAAGCTACCATGGGGAGTCCATTCTACACAGGAAGATAACAACAAGCTACCATGGGGAGTCCATTCTACACAGGAAGATAACAACAAGCTACCATGGGGAGTCCTTTCTACACAGGAAGATAACAACAAGCTACCATGGGGAGTCCATTCTACACAGGAAGATAACAAACATCTACTATGGGGAGTCCATTCTACACAGGAGGATAACAACAAGCTACCATGGGGAGTCCATTCTACACAGGAAGATAACAAACATCTACTATGGGGAGTCCATTCTACACAGGAAGATAACAACAAGCTACCATGGGGAGTCCTTTCTACACAGGAAGATAACAACAAGCTACCATGGGGAGTCCATTCTACACAGGAAGATAACAAACATCTACTATGGCGAGTCCATTCTACACAGGAAGATAACAACAAGCTACCATGGGGAGTCCTTTCTACACAGGAAGATAACAACAAGCTACCATGGGGAGTCCTTTCTACACAGGAAGATAACAACAAGCTACCATGGGGAGTCCTTTCTACACAGGAAGATAACAACACGCTACCATGGGGAGTCCATTCTACACAGGAAGATAACAACAAGCTACCATGGGGAGTCCTTTCTACACAGGAGGATAACAACAAGCTACCATGGGGAGTCCTTTCTACACAGGAGGATAACAACAAGCTACCATGGGGAGTCCTTTCTACACAGGAAGATAACAACAAGCAACCATGGGGAGTCCATTCTACACAGGAGGATAACAACAAGCTACCATGAGGAGTCCGTTCTACACAGGAAGATAACAACAAGCTACCATGGGGAGTCCTTTCTACACAGCAGGATAACAACAAGCTACCATGGGGAGTCCTTTCTACACAGGAGGATAACAACAAGCTACCATGGGGAGTCCATTTTACACAGGAGGATAACAACAAGCTACCAGGAGTCCATTCTACGCAGGAGGATAACAACAAGCTACCATGGGGAGTCCATTTTACACAGGAGGATAACAACAAGCTACCATGGGGAGTCCATTTTACACAGGAGGATAACAACAAGCTACCATGGGGAGTCCATTTTACACAGGAGGATAACAACAAGCTACCATGGGGAGTCCTTTCTACACAGGAAGATAACAACAAGCTGACATGGGGAGTCCATTCTACACAGGAAGATAACAACAAGCTACCATGGGGAGTCCATTCTACACAGGAAGATAACAACAAGCTACCATGGGGAGTCCATTCTACACAGGAAGATAACAACAAGCTACCATGGGGAGTCCTTTCTACACAGGAAGATAACAACAAGCTACCATGGGGAGTCCATTCTACACAGGAAGATAACAAACATCTACTATGGGGAGTCCATTCTACACAGGAGGATAACAACAAGCTACCATGGGGAGTCCATTTTACACAGGAGGATAACAACAAGCTACCATGGGGAGTCCATCCTACACAGGAAGATAACAACAAGCTACCATGGGGAGTCCATTCTACACAGGAAGATAACAACAAGCTACCATGGGGAGTCCTTTCTACACAGGAAGATAACAACAAGCTACCATGGGGAGTCCTGTCTACACAGGAAGATAACAACAAGCTACCATGGGGAGTCCATTCTACACAGGAAGATAACAAACATCTACTATGGGGAGTCCATTCTACACAGGAAGATAACAACAAGCTACCATGGGGAGTCCATTCTACACAGGAAGATAACAACAAGCTGCCATGGGGAGTCCATTCTACACAGGAGGATAACAACAAGCTACCATGGGGAGTCCATTCTACACAGGAAGATAACAACAAGCTACCATGGGGAGTCCTTTCTACACAGGAAGATAACAACAAGCTACCATGGGGAGTCCTTTCTACACAGGAAGATAACAACAAGCTGACATGGGGAGTCCATTCTACACAGGAAGATAACAACAAGCTACCATGGGGAGTCCATTCTACACAGGAAGATAACAAACATTTACCATGGGGAGTCCATTCTACACAGGAGGATAACAACAAGCTACCATGGGGAGTCCATTCTACACAGGAAGATAACAAACATCTACCATGGGGAGTCCATTCTACACAGGAGGATAACAACAAGCTACCATGGGGAGTCCATTCTACACAGGAAGATAACAAACATCTACTATGGGGAGTCCTTTCTACACTGGAAGATAACAACAAGCTGACATGGGGAGTCCATTCTACACAGGAAGATAACAACAAGCTACCATGGGGAGTCCATTCTACACAGGAAGATAACAAACATCTACCATGGGGAGTCCATTCTACACAGGAGGATAACAACAAGCTACCATGGGGAGTCCATTCTACACAGGAGGATAACAACAAGCTACCATGGGGAGTCCATTCTACACAGGAGGATAACAACAAGCTACCATGGGGAGTCCATTCTACACAGGAGGATAACAACAAGCTACCATGGGGAGTCCTTTCTACACAGGAGGATAACAACAAGCTACCATGGGGAGTCCTTTCTACACAGGAAGATAACAACAAGCTACCATGG
The DNA here is from genome assembly GCF_016432855.1 of Salvelinus namaycush. Taxonomy (NCBI): domain Eukaryota; kingdom Metazoa; phylum Chordata; class Actinopteri; order Salmoniformes; family Salmonidae; genus Salvelinus; species Salvelinus namaycush. The sequence goes on along the minus strand of NC_052322.1, from coordinate 37,048,884 downwards.
GGAGTCCATTCTACACAGGAGGATAACAACAAGCTACCATGAGGAGTCCATTCTACACAGGAAGATAACAACAAGCTACCATGGGGAGTCCTTTCTACACAGGAAGATAACAAACATCTACCATGGGGAGTCCATTCTACACAGGAGGATAACAACAAGCTACCATGGGGAGTCCATTCTACACAGGAAGATAACAACAAGCTACCATGGGGAGTCCATTCTACGCAGGAAGATAACAACAAGCTACCATGGGGAGTCCATTCTACACAGGAAGATAACAAACATCTACCATGGGGAGTCCATTCTACACAGGAAGATAACAACAAGCTACCATGGGGAGTCCATTCTACACAGGAAGATAACAACAAGCTACCATGGGGAGTCCATTCTACACAGGAAGATAACAACAAGCTACCATGGGGAGTCCATTCTACACAGGAAGATAACAACAAGCTACCATGGGGAGTCCTTTCTACACAGGAAGATAACAACAAGCTACCATGGGGAGTCCGTTCTACACAGGAAGATAACAACAAGCTACCATGGGGAGTCCATTCTACACAGGAGGATAACAACAAGCTACCATGGGGAGTCCATTCTACACAGGAGGATAACAACAAGCTACCATGGGGAGTCCATTCTACACAGGAGGATAACAACAAGCTACCATGGGGAGTCCATTTTACACAGGAGGATAACAACAAGCTACCATGGGGAGTCCTTTCTACACAGGAAGATAACAACAAGCTGACATGGGGAGTCCATTCTACACAGGAAGATAACAACAAGCTACCATGGGGAGTCCATTCTACACAGGAAGATAACAACAAGCTACCATGGGGAGTCCATTCTACACAGGAAGATAACAACAAGCTGACATGGGGAGTCCATTCTACACAGGAAGATAACAACAAGCTGACATGGGGAGTCCATTCTACACAGGAAGATAACAACAAGCTACCATGGGGAGTCCATTCTACACAGGAAGATAACAACAAGCTACCATGGGGAGTCCATTCTACACAGGAAGATAACAAACATCTACTATGGGGAGTCCATTCTACACAGGAGGATAACAACAAGCTACCATGGGGAGTCCATTCTACACAGGAAGATAACAAACATCTACTATGGGGAGTCCATTCTACACAGGAAGATAACAACAAGCTACCATGGGGAGTCCTTTCTACACAGGAAGATAACAACAAGCTACCATGGGGAGTCCATTCTACACAGGAAGATAACAAACATCTACTATGGGGAGTCCATTCTACACAGGAAGATAACAACAAGCTACCATGGGGAGTCCTTTCTACACAGGAAGATAACAAACATCTACTATGGGGAGTCCATTCTACACAGGAAGATAACAACAAGCTGACATGGGGAGTCCATTCTACACAGGAAGATAACAACAAGCTGCCATGGGGAGTCCATTCTACACAGGAGGATAACAACAAGCTACCATGGGGAGTCCATTCTACACAGGAAGATAACAACAAGCTGACATGGGGAGTCCATTCTACACAGGAAGATAACAACAAGCTACCATGGGGAGTCCATTCTACACAGGAAGATAACAAACATCTACCATGGGGAGTCCATTCTACACAGGAGGATAACAACAAGCTACCATGGGGAGTCCATTCTACACAGGAAGATAACAAACATCTACCATGGGGAGTCCATTCTACACAGGAGGATAACAACAAGCTACCATGGGGAGTCCATTCTACACAGGAAGATAACAAACATCTACTATGGGGAGTCCTTTCTACACTGGAAGATAACAACAAGCTGACATGGGGAGTCCATTCTACACAGGAAGATAACAACAAGCTACCATGGGGAGTCCATTCTACACAGGAAGATAACAAACATCTACCATGGGGAGTCCATTCTACACAGGAGGATAACAACAAGCTACCATGGGGAGTCCATTCTACACAGGAGGATAACAACAAGCTACCATGGGGAGTCCATTCTACACAGGAGGATAACAACAAGCTACCATGGGGAGTCCATTCTACACAGGAGGATAACAACAAGCTACCATGGGGAGTCCTTTCTACACAGGAGGATAACAACAAGCTACCATGGGGAGTCCTTTCTACACAGGAAGATAACAACAAGCTACCATGGGGAGTCCATTCTACACAGGAGGATAACAACAAGCTACCATGAGGAGTCCATTCTACACAGGAAGATAACAACAAGCTACCATGGGGAGTCCTTTCTACACAGGAAGATAACAAACATCTACCATGGGGAGTCCATTCTACACAGGAGGATAACAACAAGCTACCATGGGGAGTCCATTCTACACAGGAAGATAACAACAAGCTACCATGGGGAGTCCATTCTACGCAGGAAGATAACAACAAGCTACCATGGGGAGTCCATTCTACACAGGAAGATAACAAACATCTACCATGGGGAGTCCATTCTACACAGGAAGATAACAACAAGCTACCATGGGGAGTCCATTCTACACAGGAAGATAACAACAAGCTACCATGGGGAGTCCATTCTACACAGGAAGATAACAACAAGCTACCATGGGGAGTCCATTCTACACAGGAAGATAACAACAAGCTACCATGGGGAGTCCGTTCTACACAGGAAGATAACAACAAGCTACCATGGGGAGTCCGTTCTACACAGGAAGATAACAACAAGCTACCATGGGGAGTCCATTCTACACAGGAGGATAACAACAAGCTACCATGGGGAGTCCATTCTACACAGGAGGATAACAACAAGCTACCATGGGGAGTCCATTCTACACAGGAAGATAACAACAAGCTGACATGGGGAGTCCATTCTACACAGGAAGATAACAACAAGCTACCATGGGGAGTCCATTCTACACAGGAGGATAACAACAAGCTACCATGGGGAGTCCATTCTACACAGGAAGATAACAACAAGCTACCATGGGGAGTCCTTTCTACACAGGAAGATAACAACAAGCTACCATGGGGAGTCCTTTCTACACAGGAAGATAACAACAAGCTACAATGGGGAGTCCTTTCTACACAGGAAGATAACAACAAGCTACCATGGGGAGTCCATTCTACACAGGAAGATAACAACAAGCTACCATGGGAAGTCCATTCTACACAGGAAGATAACAACAAGCTACCATGGGGAGTCCATTCTACACAGGAAGATAACAACAAGCTACCATGGGGAGTCCATTCTACACAGGAAGATAACAACAAGCTACCATGGGGAGTCCATTCTACACAGGAAGATAACAACAAGATACCATGGGGAGTCATTTCTACAAAGGAAGATAACAAACATCTACCATGGGGAGTCCATTCTACACAGGAGGATAACAACAATCTACCATGGGGAGTCCATTCTACACAGGAAGATAACAACAAGCTACCATGGGGAGTCCATTCTACGCAGGAAGATAACAACAAGCTACCATGGGGAGTCCATTCTACACAGGAAGATAACAAACATCTACCATGGGGAGTCCATTCTACACAGGAAGATAACAACAAGCTACCATGGGGAGTCCATTCTACACATGAAGATAACAACAAGCTACCATGGGGAGTCCATTCTACACAGGAAGATAACAACAAGCTACCATGGGGAGTCCATTCTACACAGGAAGATAACAACAAGCTACCATGGGGAGTCCATTCTACACAGGAGGATAACAACAAGCTACCATGGGGAGTCCATTCTACACAGGAGGATAACAACAAGCTACCATGGGGAGTCCATTCTACACAGGAAGATAACAACAAGCTGACATGGGGAGTCCATTCTACACAGGAAGATAACAACAAGCTACCATGGGGAGTCCATTCTACACAGGAAGATAACAACAAGCTACCATGGGGAGTCCTTTCTACACAGGAAGATAACAACAAGCTACCATGGGGAGTCCTTTCTACACAGGAAGATAACAACAAGCTGACATGGGGAGTCCATTCTACACAGGAGGATAACAACAAGCTACCATGGGGAGTCCATTCTACACAGGAGGATAACAACAAGCTACCATGGGGAGTCCATTCTACACAGGAAGATAACAACAAGCTGACATGGGGAGTCCATTCTACACAGGAAGATAACAACAAGCTACCATGGGGAGTCCATTCTACACAGGAGGATAACAACAAGCTACCATGGGGAGTCCATTCTACACAGGAAGATAACAACAAGCTACCATGGGGAGTCCTTTCTACACAGGAAGATAACAACAAGCTACCATGGGGAGTCCTTTCTACACAGGAAGATAACAACAAGCTGACATGGGGAGTCCGTTCTACACAGGAGGATAACAACAAGCTGACATGGGGAGTCCATTCTACACAGGAAGATAACAACAAGCTGACATGGGGAGTCCTTTCTACACAGGAAGATAACAACAAGCTGACATGGGGAGTCCTTTCTACACAGGAAGATAACAACAAGCTGACATGGGGAGTCCGTTCTATGCAGGAAGATAACAACAAGCTGACATGGGGAGTCCGTTCTATGCAGGAAGATAACAACAAGCTGACATGGGGAGTCCATTCTACACAGGAAGATAACAACAAGCTACCATGGGGAGTCCATTCTACACAGGAAAAAACAACAAGCTACCATGGGGAGTCCGTTCTATGCAGGAAGATAACAACAAGATAACGTGCCAAGAGCAGAGGGCCATCCCCTGGTATGTGAACCTTCCCCTTCAACCCTGAACTGTTACTAGTCATTGTGACAGTGTTGGTTGTTGATTATGTCTTTGCTTGAAGAGTTCAAGATTAGAGAAAAATAGTGAAAAGGTTCAAGTGAACTGAACTAAACTTAACAGGAGGAGAAAAAACGGTTCCAAGTATTTTAGTATTTTATTAGGATCCCCATTAGCTAATTCTAAAGCAGCAGCTACTCTTCCTGGGGTCCACACAAAACATGAAACATGACATAATACAGAACATTAATAGACAAGTACATCACAAGGACAGAACTACATACATTTAACATAAGTAATACATGCTTTCATCATCATGTGATTCATAAACACGACTGAATGCAGGTGCAACACATGAAAAGGAACATGGAAATGCAGTAACAAGGAGGTGCAGTGTAAATAGGCTGACACGTTTCACTACCTTCCCCCGACGTGAATATAGCTACATTGTCTCGCTAAACTATACATTTGTCATTGTTTTGGGTTTCTCGTAAGGTCTAACCCAAAAATGTGAGAGGTCAAGAATACAATAGAGAGGACATGGTCTTTGACATGGTGTTTTTGACTTAGCTACAGTGCTTAGCTGCCCCTCTAACCCAACCTCTCCTTCCAACCCCCACCTGACCTGCACACATACCCCCCCCAACTCTCCTTCCATCCCCCAACCTGACCTGCACACATACCCCCCCCACCTCTCCTTCCATCCCCCACCTGACCTGCACACATACCCCCCCAACTCTCCTTCCATCCCCCATGACCTGCACACATACCCCCCCCCCCCCAACTCTCCTTCCATCCCCCACCTACCTGCAACATCATCCCCTCCACACCTCCTTCCATCCCCCACCTGACCTGCACATATCCTGTTGGCCCTGTCCGGGGTATCATCGGATGGGGCCACAGTGTCTCCTGACCCCTCCTGTCTCAGCCTCAGTATTTATGCTGCAGTGTTTGTGTCGGGGGGCTAGGGTCAGTTGGTTATATCTGGCAGTACTTCTTCCTGTCTTATTCCAGTGTCCTGTTGTTGAATTAAGTATGCTCTCTCTAATGCTCTCCTTCTCTCTTTCTTTCTCTCTCATTCGGAGGACCTGAGCCTAGGACCATACGTCAGAACTACCGGGATGATGACTCCTTGCTCTCCCCAGTCCACTGGCCTGCTGCTGTTCCAGTTCAACTGTTCTGTCTGCGGTTATGAACCCCTACCTGTCCCGACCTGCTGTTTTCAACTCTTAATGATCGGCTATGAAAGCCAACTGACATTATTCCTGATTATTATTTGACCATCATTTATGAACATTTTGAACATCTAGCTCTCTCTAATTCTCTCCTTCTCTCTTTCTTTCTCTCTCTCGGAGGACCTGAGCCCTAGGCCATACGTCAGACTACCGGGCATGATGACTCCTGGCTGTCCCCAGTCACCTGGCCTTGCTGCTGTTCCAGTTCAAACTGTTCTGCCTGCGGTTATGGAACCCCTACCTGTCCCAGACCTGCTGTTTTCAACTCTTAATGATCGGCTATGAAAAGCCAACTGACATTTTATTCCTGATTATTATTTTGACCATGGTTGTCATTTATGACTTTTGAACATCTTGGCCATGTTCTGTTATAATCTCCACCCGCGCACACCAGAAAGAGGACTGGCCACCCCTCATACCCTGGTTCCTCTCTAGGTTTCTTCCTAGGTTTTGGCCTTTCTAGGGAGTTTTTCCTAGCCACCGTGCTTCTACACCTGCATTGCTCTGCTGTTTGGGGTTTTAGGCTGGGTTTTCTGTACAGCACTTCGAGATATTAGCTGATGTCCGAAGGGCTATATAAAATAACTTGATTTGATTTGATTTGGACATATACCCCCCCAACCCTCCTTCCATCCCCCACCTGCCCTGCACACATACCCCCCCAACCCTCCTTCCATCCCCCCCACTACCTGCACAACATACCCTCCCAACCTCCTTCCATCCCCCACCTGACCTGCACACATACCCCCCCAACCCTCCTTCCATCCCCCACCTGACCTGCACATACCCCCTAACTCTCCTTCCATCCCCCACCTACCTGCAACATACCCCCCCTACCCTCCTTCATCCCCCACCTGCCTGCAGAAATACCCCCAACACCTCCTTCCATCCCCCACCTGACCTGCACAATATACCCCCCTAACTCTCCTTCCATCCCCCACCTACCTGCACACATACCCCCCCAACCATCTCTTCCATCCCCCACCTGACCTGCAGAAATACCCCCCCTCTACCCACTACCATCCACCCCCACCACCCTACTCCTCCCTGCCTCAAAGCCTCCCCAACAAATACACCGAAATACCCATGACACCTTCCCCCCCTACAAACCCACAACAACACCTCCCCTACGACACACCCCCCACAAACAAAACACTCTCCACAATCCCCCTCCCTCCCCACACTATCCCCCCCCCACCCCCCCACATCCCCACCACCTCACCACCCGTAGACTCTCACCGCACCATCAACACTAATTCCCCCCCCCGTTCAACTCCCCCTCCCCCCCCACATCTCCCCCTCCTCCCCCACCCATGACTATAAACACATGATCACTCCCCAACAACACTCCTCCCACCCATCCACCCGCCCTCTTACATCATAAACAAAATAAACCATCTAAAAAAAACACACCACTCCCCCTATTCACTCAACCACACCAAATGCCCACACCCCTTCACACACTGCTACCACCCACCCCACTCTACACCCTCCATCACACAGACACACCCCCGCCCCCCACGCCTATACCACACCCGATACCCACCCACCCCGCCCCCAACAAACACCTGAACTTCTACAACCTGTTTACTCAGCATTTTCCAACAACCCTCCCACCGCCTCACCCATCCCACACAAACAACCCTCCCACGCCCATCCACCCCATCCACCCCCCCCATCCTCCCCCTCACACACTCCCACTCGCCCAGATCTTCCCCAAAGCTACAACCCTCCCCCTACACAGCCAAATACAAAACCAACCAAACACACCCCTACCACCCAGCCCCCCCCCCCATCCCCCCCCACACACCACACCCCATACACACACACCCACCCTACTCCGCACACCACACTCCCGCGCCCTTCCCCCAAACTACAGCACAAACATCCACCCCCCCAACCCCCCCCCCATTACCCACCCTCCCCCCCCCAACCCCTCACCTCGCCCCCGCCCCTCACCACCACCACCCCTCCATCCTAAAACCGCTTACCGTACACCATCCAAATGCCTCACACACCCCCATCAGCCCTCCGCCTGCACACCACCCCTTACCACCCTCTCCCCACACCCACTACCCTATCCATCCCCCGCACCCCCCCCCCCCTCCCCCTCCCCCCCCACCCCTCCCACACCCCTCCACCCCACCACTGCCCACCGCCCATCCCCCCTCCCCTCACCTTCACACCTCACCTCCACAACATCAGCCCCCACCCCCCCCCACCCCCCCACTCCCCCCCCCCCCATTCCCCCAACTTCAACTATCCTCCAAGAACACACCTCCACACCCCCCATCTCCCCGCCACTACCTTACCCCCTCCACCCCACGCACTTAACTCACGGCAACCCCACCCCACACCCTTCCTCCCCCCTCCCTCCCCCATTATCCACCAACCATCCTCCCACATACCCCCACTAACCCTCCCCCCCCCTCACCCACCCCTCAAATCAACACCCTTCTCCCCACACCTAACACCCCCTTTCCACACCCCTCTACTCTCACTCACCTATCCCCCCCTACACCCCATCAGCCCCGCGCAACTCCCCCCCCTCCCCCCCCCAACGCCCCCCCCATTCCCCTCGTTCCCCTCAGTACCGAACCACGACCACTTCCCACATCTTAGCTAAACCCCACCCCCACCTCCCTCCCCCCTCCTCCTCCCTCCCCTCTCACCACCCAACAACAACCCTCTTCCACCCTCCCAAAATCCCCCCTTCCACCCCCCCACCCCCACCCCTACACCCCCACAACACAATCCCCCCCAACCCCACCCCCACTTCAACACCTCCCCTCCCTCCCACCCTCCATCTTCCCACCCAGACACCCACCCACCCATCTCCCTAACCCCCCACTCCCCACACCCCCCACACCTCCCCAATACAAACCACAAATTCTCTCCACCTAATCCACCCCCCCACCCCCCCCAACACACCCACTACCCCCTACACCCCCTCGACTCACCAAGAACATCTTTACACCCCTCCACCACATTCTCCCACCCCTCACATCCCCCCACTACCCACACAACAATCCCACCCCCAACCAACCCAACTCATTCGCCCCGACCCACCCCGTCAACCGCCCTCACTACTCTCTACCCACCCCATCCCCCCACCATACACCACAACGACACTCCCCCCCTCCACCCTCACTCACACCCCCTCACCCCCCCCCACCGAGTCCATCCCAACTCCTAACCCCCCCCAACACCCCCCACCACACCCCACATCCCCACCCCCCCCGTTCCAAACCCACACCCCACCCCCACACCCTTCTCACCACCCACCACTCACCCCACCAACACAGCACTATCCAACCCTACCAACAACAAGCCAACACCCCTCCGATTAACCCGCCCCTCCCCCCCACCCACACCCCCCAATCTCCACCCCCAATACAACCCCAACACACCCCATGCCAACACCTTCACCTCCCCCCCCCCTCCCCCACCTACCCCCACCCACACTCCAACCTATAAACCAACTACCAACCACACCCCTCCTCCCCAACGCTCCGCCCAAACCACATCACAACCACCCCCACCCATCACCCCCACACCACCCAACCACCGTCCCCTAAACACTCCCAACCCCAATAAAACACCACCCACTACACACATGTTATCCCTCACTGACCTCACTCACCCACCACTCCCACTACCAACACAAAACCCAGACGACACATCCCACACAATACACCCCCCATCCCTACCTCCCCCAAACGAGCGACAACACTCACATCCCCCTCATCCCGCGCCCACCCCTCCCCCCCACCCTGCACTCCTCCCCAACCTCCCCCTGACCCAACCACCGCAACCCCCCTTCTCGTCCCATCCCAACCCCCCCACCCCATCAAGCCAACCAGCCTTAACCCCCCACACCCATAACTCACCTTTCACACTTGTGTTTCCCCCCCACCCTCCAACCCACCCCACCGCCACTACACAATACCCCCCCGCCAACTTCAATCCCCCCTACCCTCACTACATCTCTCTCCCGACACCACTCCGATCCACCCGCCTACACCCCCTCCACGCCCTCCACTCCCCCCCCCAACCCACCGCCCCAACTCAAAGAAACCCCATATTTATCCTCCCCCCACACTCACCCACTCCCCTCCCTCCATCCCCCATCTCCTTAACCCCCCCTCCCCACAACCCCATCCCCCACCCCCCCCCCCTCCCCCACACAAACCCAAAACACTTCACCACCACCCCCCTCTCTTCCACACCAACCCCTCCCCTCCACACCCCGCCCCAAAACCAAAACATCCCCAACCCCCCATTAGGCACTCACTAATAGCTCCCACCCAATACCCACAAAAACGCCCCCACCAACCTCCTCCCCTCACACCCCCCTCCCCCCCCCACTTCCCTACCAACACCCACTCATTCACCCTCATTCTCCCCCCCCCCCCTCAATTCCCCTTCTACCCCCCCCACCCACCCAAGCTTACACCCCTCACCCCCTCTACCCACCGCCCCTTCTCCCCCACTCCCCACCTACAAAAACAGCAACCTCAACCACGTTACACTACCCCCCCTCCAAACCCCCCCCACCCCCCCCAATTCCCCCCCCCCCGGCGGCCATACCCAACACACAACACCCCCTACCCCCCCCCCCCTCCCCCCCCATACCCCGACCACCCGCACCTCTATCCTGCACCTCCATATGCACCCCCCCATCCAACATCCCCCACACTTTCCCCACACCCCCCCCATACTCCCACCAACTACCCTCCCCCACTCCTTCACCACCACACCCCCCCACCACCCCTCCTCCCATCACACATCCCCCTCCTTACCCCGCCCCCCTCCATCCACCATACACCACCTGACGCCCCCCTCCTCACTCCACCACCACACTACCCGACCCACCACCCCCCCCACCCTCCAACCACCACCCCCACTCCCCCTACCGAACATTACACCCCCACCCCAACCCACCAACGCCAACCACCCCACCACATCCCCGATCTCGCTAACTCCAACCCCATATATCAACACAGCCCTGCCCACACACCCCTCCCAACCCCCCCCCTGCCACGCTTCCCCATAAAGTCACACAGACACCCGCACACAGCCCGCCATACCCCGTCCCCCCCCCCCCCACCCCCACTCCCAACCAACAGTGGCCACCCGACCCCCCCTACACCCCACCCCCCCCCTCCCCCCCTCCCCCCCCATGTCCACACCCCGAAACCCCTCTAAACATCCACAGCTTACTACTCCCTTCCCCACTCATCCCCAACCCCACATCAACACCCTCCCTCCCCTAACCTCCCTTCACCACCCAACCCCACCCGTCACCACACCACCACCACTCCATCCAAAGTCCCTCGCATTCCACTCCCTCCCCCACATCCCACGACAGTACCGCACTGCCTCCCCCCCCCCTCTCCCCCCACTTACCACCCACTTCCGCACCCCCAGCCTCCATCCCTTCATCCAACACCCCCCCCCCCCCTCATCCCCCCCCCCCCTCCCTCACCACTCCCCCCCCGTCCACCCACAGCCCCCTCTCCCCCCCCCCACCCAGCCCCTCCCATGCACAACGCTCACTACCCCACTCCCCCCGACCCCCCACCTCCACCCCCCCCCCCTCACACTCTTCACCCGCCCTAACCCTAGCCTCCCACCTCTCCCCCCCCACCTCCCACAACCCCCACACCTCCACACCAGCCTCCCCCCCCACACTCTTCCTCCTTCCCCCCTACCTCCCCCCCTCCCACTCCCCCCCGCCCAACTCTCCCCAAAGACGCACTTTCCTCAACGCATCCCCCCCCCCCCTCCCTCACCCTCCCCCCCCCCCCACCCCCACTCAGCAAATCCCACCTACCCCACTTCCGCCCTCCCCCCCCTCCCCCCCCTCCCACCTCATTCCCCCCCACACCCCACACTCAAAACCCCCCCCCCCCACTCACCCCCCCCCCCACCCTCACCACCCCCCCCCCCACCTTCTTTCCCCCACCCAAACCCACCTCCCCTTATTCCCCGATCACCCATCCGTCCTGCCCCCCCCCCTCCCGCATCACCCCAACCCCACCCCCCTCTCCATCCCACTCTCCCACCCCACCTCTAACCCATACCCCCATCCTCCACCACCCCACCCCCCTCCCTCCCCTCCCCACCCCTCACCCAAAAACCACTTGCCCCCCCCCCCCCCCCCTCTTCCCCCCCCTCCCCCCCCTCCCCCCCCCGGTTACACCTCCACCCCCCTCCCCCCCACACTCCCCCTCCCCTCCCACCTACTCCCATTCCTTCCCCCCACCAAACCCACCCCATTCCCCTCCCCTACCCCCCCCCCCCCCCACCCTTCCTCCTTACCCCCACCCCCCTTTACAACACTTCACCCACCCCTCCCACCCCACTACCCCCTACTCCCCCCCCCCCCCTCACCCACCTCCACCCCCCCTTTCCACCTCCCCACCCATCCCCCCTCCCCCCCCCACCCCACCCCGAGCACATCTCTCACACACAGCGCGTCCCCCCCCCCACTCCCTCTCACCCCTCCTCACCCCCCCCGCCCCCTTCTCACTATCTCACATCCTTCCTCCCTCCTACTCCCCCCCCCCATCCCACCCACCCAGCCATCCACACCCCCCCCACACCTCCCCACAACCCCCCCTCCCCCCCCCTTCCTCCCCCTCCCCACTTCGTCCCACTGCTTCACAAGCTTACCCCCATCCCCACCCCTTGCAACTATCCCCTCCACCCCCCTCCTCCCTTGTCCTTAAACAACCACCCCCTTAAACTACCCCCCCACCCCTCCCACCCCTCCACCACCCCGCCTCCCCCCTCATAAATCCCCTCCCCCCACCCCCCCCAAACCCTCCTCACCCCCCCCCCACCTCCAACAATTACCTCAAACTCCCCCCCAGCCGCTCCTCACCACCCTACCCCTCATCCCTCCTCCCCCACACCAGCTAACCCCCATTCCCAAATATCCTAATCCCCTTCCCACCCCCTCCGCCCCCCCCCATCCCAAACCCCCCCCCCCCCCCCCACACTCCCCCCCCATCACCTCCCTTCCCCCCACCCCCTCCCGCAATCAACAGTTCCCCCCCACTCGCACCACCCTACCTCACCCCTCCCACCCCCACACCACAAACGCACAAAACCCCTCAGACCCACCCTACCCCCTCCTCCACCCACCCCCACTCCCAATAACCCCCACCCACCCACACACCAAAACCCCCACTCCCCCCCCCCCCTCCCCCAACCCCTCCCGTCCCCACCCCAACTCCCTCACCACATAACTCAACTTCCCCCCCCCCCCCCACCCCCCTCCACCACAACACCTCTGCCACCCCCTCCTCGTTCCACTCACAGTCCTCCCCACCCCCTCCCATCCACCTAATCCCACACAATCCACACCAACACCCCCATCCCTTACCACATCCAACCACCTCCTCCACACACTAATCACCCCCCCCCCACCCCCGCAGTCCCTTCCTCCCCCCCCCCCAGTCCCTCACCTACCACACCCCCCTGTACCCCAACCCTCCAACCCCCCCCCACCCCGCCCCTCACCCAACCCTCCCCCCCCCCCCCTACGCTGTACACCTATCCCCCAATCCCACCGGCCCCCCCCACCCCCCCCCTCCCCCCACCCACGCCCCTCCCTTGCACCCTCCCCCCTCCCCCCTCCACCCCCCCCTCCCTCCCCACCCAACTACTCTACCAACCCCCCACCCCCACTTTCCCCCCCCCCCTCCCCTTACCCCCCTCCCCCCCACCACAAGCCACCCTACCCACCCACCCCCCACCCAAAACCCCCCCTACACCTCTCTCCCCACCCCCCTACCATATGTGCCCACCCACACTTTCGCTCCCCTCCCCCTCGCCCCCCCCCCCCCGCTCACCCTCCCCCCTCTCCTCATCATCCACTCCCCTCACCCTCCCCCCCATTACCACCCCCATCCTCCCGGTCCCACACATACCCCCACCTCCCCCCACTCCCCCCTCGCACCCCCCCACCCCCTTTTCCATTCCCCCCCCCCCAACTCCACACCCCCCCAACCTCCCCAATGACCCCCCAAACCCTCCCCTCTTCCCCATCCTCTCCTCCACCTCCCTTCTACCCCCCCCCCCCCACCCCACACCCCCACCTCCCTCACCAATCCCCCCCACTTACACCACACCCCCCTCTCACCACCCCCCCACACCACCTCGCCCTCTTCATCCCCCCTCCCCCACCCCCCCCCCCTCACCCCCCCCCCCCAACTCCCCCCCCCACTTCCCTTATCCGCCACATTCCCGCCTCCCCACCGCTGCTCCACCCTTCCCCTCCACCCCCCCCCCCACCCCGCACACCCCCCCTACACCTCCTCCCCTCTACCCACTTCACTCCTCCCCCCCCCCCCTCCCCAACCCCCACTAATCCTCCCCTCCCCACCCCCTCACCCCTTTCCCTTCCCGCCCCGACAACTCAAGGCCCCCCCCTCTCCCCAACCCCCACCCACCCCGTTCTCCCCCCGCCCCCTCCTCCCCACCTCCCACACCCCCATACGAACTCTCAACCTCCCCCCCCCCTCCCCCCCCAACCCCCCCCTCCCCCCCCCATCCTCCCACTACCCCCCACAACCAACTCCCTCGACCCCCCCCCCCCCACCCCATCCCGCCACCTCTCCTCCGTCCCTCTTCCCCCAAAACCCGCCCACTCCCCCAACAGCCCCTCCGCATCCCCCCCCCCCCTATCCCTCCCCCCCCCACCCAACCCCCCCCATGCTAACCCCCCCGTTTCCCCCCCTCACCCTCCACCTCCAATCTTACACACCGCCACCACCCAACCCCCCAACCTTTCACCGTCTCCCCCACCTAAACCCCCACCTCCTCTCCTCCCAACAACCCTACCTGTCCCCCCCCCCCCACCCCCCTCTCCCCCCTACTCCTCCAACTCCCTCCCTCCACCCCTCCCCCCTCCCCTACCACCCTTCCCCTCTCCACCTCCCCCCCGTCCCCCACTCAACCCCCCCCCTACACCACCCCCCACCCCCCCCCCACCCTCCACCTACCTCCACCCCTCCACCCCCACCCCCACCTCACTCCCCCCCCCCCACCCCCCCCACATACACCCTACACCAACCTTACCCCAACCCCCCACACCCTCGTGTCCCCCACCCCATCCCACTCCCCCCCCCCACCCCCGTCCCACCCACAACCCCCCTCCAACCCCCCCCTCGCCCTTCCCCTCCTCCTCCTCCACCCCCCTCTCCCTAACCCCTACTACCCACCACCCCCCCCATCCCCCTCTCCCACTTCCCACCCTCCCCCCTTTCCACAAACCCAAACACCTTTTACTCCCCCCCCCCCCCACCCTCCCCACTGCCCCCCCCTCCCGTCACCCACCCCCTAACCCACCCCCTCCCCCTCCCCCCCCCCCCCCCCCCTTCACTCTCCCCCCCCCCCCCCACCGTGCCACCCTCCAATCCCCACTCCACCCCACCCCCACAACCCTCCCCCCCCCCCCCCACACCAACGTCCTTAAAATCCTTCCTCTCCACTCCCCACCCATCTCACCCCCATCCCCCCTCCACACCCCCCCCCCCCCTACCTCCGACCTCTCCAACCCCCTACCTCCACCCCCACCCCAATACCCCCCCTCACCTTACCCTAATTCCCTGCCCGCCCCCCCCCTCAACCCCCGCCCCTCCCCCATCCGCCCCCTCACTCCCCACCCTCCCCCCCCCCACTTACCCTACCCCCCCACTCCCCCCAACCAGATACCTCCCCCTTTCTCTACCACCCCCCACCTCACCCCCTCCTCCCCCCTCCCCCCCATCCCCATCCGACCCCCCCCCACATCCTCTCCTCATTCTCTTCTTCCAGCCATCCCCCTTATCCCCTCTCCCCCCCCCCCCCCCTCCCCCCTCCCCCTCCCTCCCGCCCTCCCTCACCCCCTCCCCCTTAACCCCCCACCGCCAGTCCCACCCCCCCCCCCCCCCTCCCTCCATATCCCTCCCTCCTCCACACCAAGCCCTCTGGCCCCCCCCTCCACCCCGCCCCCCCCCCCCCCCCCCCCACTACCCCCCTCCACACTCTCTGCCGCTTCACCCTCCCCCCCCCTCCCGCCTCCCCCTTTTCTTTCTCCACCCCCCCCTCCCCCCCCCTCGCCACCCCCCCACCCTCCCCTTTCCCCCCCCCCCCACACCCACCTTCCTTGTCCCCCCTCAACACTCCCTCCCTCAACACCCCCCCTCTTATCACCCTACCCCTCCCCCCCACACCCCCCCCTCCCTACCCCCCCCGCCGCATCCACCACCATACCTCCCCCCTCACCCTTCCCCCCCCCCCCCCCCTCAATCCACCTTCCCCTCACCACCCTCCCCTTCCCCCCTCCCTTCCCCCCCCCCATCCCGGACCCCCCCCCTCACCCACCCCCGACCTCGCTCCCCTCGCACCCTCCCCCCCCACCCCCCACCTTCCACAACCACACCACCACCCCCTCCCCCCCCCCCTCACCCTTCCACCACCTCATCCTCTCCCCTTCCCCCCTAACCACCTTCGTGCTTCCCCACCCCCCACCCTCCACCCCAGTCCACCCCCTCCCCCCACCCCCCCACTACCCTCCCCCCTCCCCCCTCCCTCCTTCTTAACCCCCGTCACCTCCCCCCTAAACCCCCCTCCCCCCCGCCCCCCGCCCTCCCCACCCCCCGCCCCACCTACCCCCCACTACCAACCCCCCCACACCCCCGCTCCCCCCTTCACCCCTCACCCACCCCCCCCCCCCACTCCCCCCTCTCACTTTGCCACCCCCCTCATCCCCCCCCCCCCCCCTACCCACCACTACCCCCCTCCCCACCCCTCTTCTCCCCCCCCCAACCCAATCCCCCCCCCCCACACCTTTCCCTATCCCCTCCTCCTCCTCCCATCCCACACCCAGTCCCTCCCCCCCCCCTCCCATCCCCTCCCCCACCCCCTCACCCCCTCCCCGCAGTCCTATACCCCCCACCACACCTTTCCCCCCTCCCCCCCACTCCCCCCCCCACCTCCCTCACCCACCCACACCCCACCTCCCCACCCACCCTCCCCACCCCCCCACACCCCCACCCCCCTACACCCCCCCCCCTCCCACCCTCACCACCCCCCTACCTCTACCTTCCCCCACCCCCACCCCACGCTCCCCCCCCCCACACCCCCCCTCTTCTCTCCCTCCAAATACTCCTCCCCCCCCCCCCCCACCACCACCCCCCCTCCCCCGCACAACCTACATCTCCGTTATCCCCCCCCCCCCTGCTCCCCCTTTCCACTATCCCTTCCCCGCACCCCCCCCCACCCTCTCCCCCACCCCCCCCCAACCTCTACCCTTACCCCAGCACCCCTCCCCCCATCTCCCCACAGCCCGCCCCCCCCCCCTTCAACACTCCCTCCACACCCCACCCCCCCCCCCCTCCCAACCTCAACCTCCCCCCCCCCCCCACCCCCTCCCCCCCCCCTCCCCCCACTCCCCCTCCCCACCACCACCCCCTCCCTGCCCCCCCTACCTATCCACCCCCCCCCCCCCCCCCACGCCCCCCCCTCCCCCCCCAACACTCACACCCCACACGCTCTCTCCCTCCCACCCCCCTACTCCCTCCCCTCTTCACTACCCCCTCCAAGGCTCCCCCCACTACCCCTACCCCCCCACTCCCCCGCCCCCCTTCACCCATCCCCCCACCACCCCCCCCACCCCCTACCACCCCCCCCTCTCCCCCACCCCCCTCCACACCCCTTCCCCCCTCCACCCCCCCTCTCATCCCCGCCCCCCCTTCCACCCGCCCTCTCCCTGTCCCACTCCGAACTCCCCTCCCCCCACCCCCTCCCCCCCCTCCCCCCCCCCCAACCACCTCCACCCCCTCCCCCACTTCTCCCTTCGTCCCCTCCCCCACCCCGCCCTCTACCACACCACCCTCCCCTACCCTCACCCCCCTCCACCCCCCCTCCCCCCACCACCTACACACACCCCCCCCTCCCCCCCCCCACTCCCCTCCTCCCCCCCCCCTCCTCCATCCCCGGGTTTCCTCGCCTTCCCTCCCCTCCCCACGCCCCCCTCCTCCCCCATCACCCCCACCCCTCCCCCCCCCTTCGCACGCCTCTCCCCCCCCCACCCCACCGCACTCTTATCCCCCCCTCACTACCCCCCCCCACCCCACCCCCCCCCCCCTCCCCCCCCTCCGCCCGTTACACCACCCCCACTTCCCCGTCCCACATCTTCCCACTCCCCCCTCCACGCTCCCCTCACCTCCCCCCCCTCCCCACCCCCCCCTCCCCTCCACAATGCCCGTACCCGCTCTCACCCCCCCTACCCCCCCACTTTCACACCCCCCCCCCTCCTTCCCCCTCCACCTCCCCCCTCTCCCCGCCCCCCCACCCTTCCCCCACAACAAATCTCCCCACCCCACCAATCCCCCCCCCCCCCCACCCACGTCCCCCACCCCCCCCTCACCCCCCCTTCTCCCTCTCCACACCAACACCCCCTCCTTCCCCCCCCCCCCCCCCCCCCCCCTCACTCCCCTCACCTATCACACCCAGCCAAACTCCTCCCAGACACCCCCCCGACTCACCCTCCCCCCCCCCTCACCCCTCCATCTCCCCCACTCAAGACCCTCCCCTCACTACCACTACCCCCCCCCCCCCCCTCCACCCCCCCCCCCTCACACCCCTCACCCCCCTTCCTTCCCCTCCCCCCCCCCCCCCCACCTCCCCTCTCCACCCCGCCCCCCACTCCCCCTCGCCCCCCCCCCCCACCCCCCGCTCCCCCCAACCTTCCCCCCCCCCCCCCCACCCCCTCCCCACCCCCTCCCCCCTCCCCCCCCCACCTCCAACCCCCCACCTTCTACCCATCCACCCCCCTCCATCCCCCTCTCCCCAACTCCTTCCTCAACCCTCTCCCCCCTCACCCCACCTCCACCACCTCACCTCCCCCACCCCCCCCCTCCACAAACCCTCCCCATACCCCACACCCTCCCCCCCATCCCCCCACCCTCCCTATTCCCACCCCCCCACTCCCCCCTCCATCTCCCTCCCCACCTCCTCCCGCCCCCCCGCCCCCACCAACCATCACCTCCGTACTCCCCCCATTACCCCCCCCTCACCCCCGCCCCCACCACCCCATCTACCCTCTACCCCCCCCCCCCCCCACCCTTTCTCCCCCCCCCTCCTTCCCTCCCCCCCCCCCCCCACCTCTCCTCCCCCCACCCTCATCCATCCTCTCCCCTCCACCCCTAACCTTCTCCCCCTCACCCTACCCTCCCACCCACCCCACCCTCCCCCCGCTCCCCCACCCACCCCCCTTCCCCCATCCACCTCCACATCCACCCACACTCCTCCTCCCCCCCACCCCCTCCCTCCCCCCCACCCCCCCCCCCCCCCCCCCACCATCCTCCATTCCACCCCCCCCCCCCACCCCCCACCCCCCACCGCTCCACCCCACATTCACCCCCCCCCTCCCCCCATCCCCCACACCCTCCCCCCACCCCTCCACCCTTACCCCCCCCCCCACCCACCCTCCTTTCCCCCCCCCCCTCACCTCGCGTCCCCTCCACCTCCCCCTCCCCCATCCACTCCCCCACCAACCTCCAACCCTCCCCCACCCCCCTTCATCCCCATCCCCCCTCTACTCCCCCATCCACCACTCCCCCCCCCACTCCCTCCCACCCCCTTTATCCCAGCCCCCCCCCCCCAACCACCCCACTCTCCCACCCCCCTTCCCCCCCCATCGCCCTTCCCTCCCCACCACACACCCCCCCCCCTCCCCCTCCCCCCCTCCCCCCCCCCCCTCCCCCCCATCCCTCCCCCCCCCCCTCCCCCCCTCCCCCCTCCCTCCCCCCCCCCCCCCCCCCCCCCCCCCCTTACCCTCTTCTCTACCCCCTCCACCCCCCCCCCCACACCCCCTCCCCCCCCCCCCCCTCCGTCCCCCCCCCACCCCTACCCCCCCCCTCTCCACCCTCCCCCCACCCCCCCCTCTACCCCCCCCCATCCCTCATGCCTCCCCGTCCCTCCACACACTCACCCACCCACCCCCCCCTCCCCCCCATCCCCCCCCCCCTCCCCCCATCCTCCTCACACCTCCACCCCCCTTCCCCTATCCCCTCCCTCACCCTCCCCCCCCCCCCTCCCCTTCACTCCCCCCCCCACTCCCCCCCCCCCCCCTCCCCCCTACCTCCCCCCCCCCTCCCACCCCCAACCCTTCCTCGCCCCCACCGACCCCCTCCCCCACACCCTCAATCTCTACACCAGCCACTCCCCCCCACCACCCCCCCGTCCCACCGCCTCTTCCCCCCCCCACCCCCCCCCCTCCCCCCTCCCCCCCCCCCCCACCCCCCCCATCCCCCCCAACCCACCCCCTCACCACTCCCCTACCCATCCCCCCTCCCCCTCGCCCCATCACCTACCCCCACGCCCCCTCCACCCCCCCCCCCTCCTCCCCCCCCTTCCTCCCCCCTACCCGTTACGGGGGTTCCTCCTCTCTACCTTACCCCCCCCTCTCCCCCCCCTCCCCCCCCTCCCCCTCCCTCCCCCTCCCACCCCCCCTCCCCCAGCCCCTCCTCCCCCCCCTCCCCCCCTCCCCCCCTCCCTCACCTTGCCCCCCGCCACTCCCCCCCCATCTCCCACCCCCACTCCCCCCCACGATCACCCACACCCCCCCACCCACCCCCCCCCACCCCTCCTCCCCCTCCCCTCCTCCCCCACTCTTCCCCACCCCCCCCCCCCTCAACTCCCCTAAACAACCATCCCCCAGCCCCCCCCCACCCCCTCATCCCCCCCTCTCCACTCCCCCCACCTCTCACCCCCCAGCCCCCTCCCCCCCCACTACCCCCCCCCCCCCCCCCTTCCCCCCCCCTCCCCCCCCCCCCCCCCCCACACCCATCTCCACCTCCCCCTCCCTACCTTCCTCCCCCTTCCACCTCCCTCAACCCAACCCCCTCCCCTCCCCCTCTCCCCTTTCCTCCCCCCACTCTCCCCTCACTTCCCCCCCCCGCCCTCCCCCCCCCCCCCCCCTCTCCCCCCTACCCCAACCCCACCCCCCCCCCCCCCCTCCCCCCTCCCCTCCCCCCCCCTCCCCCCACCCCCCTCCACCCACTCCCCCCCCCACCCCCTTCCTCCCCCCCTACTCCCACCCCCTCCCCCCCACCCCCCCCCTTCCTACTATCCGTCCTCCCCTCTCCACCCCCCATCCCCCCCTCCCCCCTCCCCTCAACCCCCCCCCCCCCTCCTCCCCCCCCCCCCCCCCCCTCCTCCCCTCCCCCTCTCCCCCCCCCCCCCCCCTCCCCCCCTCCCTCCCCCACTCCGCCCCCCCCACAACCCCCACCTTCCACCCTCCCCCCCCTCCCCCTCTACCCTCTCCCCCCCTCCCTCGCTCTCCCCTCCCCCCCCTCTCCCACCCCTATCCACCTCCCCGTCCACCCCCACATCACCCCCCAACCCTCCTTCCATCCCCCACCTGACCTGCACATATACCCCCCTAACTCTCCTTCCATCCCCACCTACCTGCACACTAACCCCCCCAACCTCTTCCCATCCCCCCACCTGACCTGCAGAAATACCCCCCCAACCCTCCTTCCATCCCCCACCTGACCTGCACACATACCCCCCCTTTAACCCACTCAAACAAACACATATAAAGAGCCACAACAAAGCCCTTCCTTAAGCCCCACCCTCCTCCCACCTGCTCAACCCCCTTTACCCTGTTCACTCTATAATTGGCTAGCTGATACTTAAGGCCAAGAGCTTTTAATAAGCAATAGAGGCAGGAGAAAAACTGACAATAACGCCTGCCCTACATCAATTATTGGATACATATCCATCACTCTGTGACTTATACATGACCCCAGGCACCTGCCAGTAGGAGTATTGACCGGCCAGGCTCTCCCCAGTGCAAGTGACAAGTTCCATTTGCAATCACATTTATTAAACGGCTGTTAGAATGAGTAAAGGCATGCACAGCCACAGCCACAGCCACAGCTATAGCCTGTCTCGGTTTAACAACCCCCTAAGATTTTATTCACTATACTGAACAAAAATATAAACGTAACATGCAACAACTTCAAAGATTTTACTGAGTTACAGTTCATATAAGGAAATCAGTCAATTGAAATAAATTAATTAGGCCCTAATCTATGGATTCTACATGACTGGGCTGGGGCGAAGCCATGGGTGGGCCTGGGAGGGGCATAGGCCCATCCGCTTGGGAGCCAGACCAACCCACTCAGGTCCCACTCAGGCCAATCAGAATGAGTTTTTCCCCACAAAAGGGCTTTATTACAGGCAGAAAAACTTCTCAGCAGCCCCCCTCCCCCTCCTCAGACAATCATGGAGGTGAAGAAGCCGGATGTGGAGGTCCTGGGCTGGCGTGGTTACACGTGGTCTGTGGTTGTGAGACTGGTTGGATGTACTGCCAAATTCTCTAAAACGATGTTGGAGGTGGCTTATGGTAGAGAAATTAACATTAATTTCTCTGGCAACAGCTCTGTTGGACATTCCTGCATTCAGCATACCAATTGCATGTTCCCTCAAAATTTGAGACATCTATGGCATTGTGTTGTCTGACAAAACAGCACATTTTAGAGTGGCTTTTTATTGTTCCCAGCACAAGGTGCACCTGTGTATTGATCAAGCTGTTTAATCAACTTCTTGATATGCCACACCTGTCAGGGGGATGGATTATCTTGGCAAAGGAGAAATGCTCACTAACAGGGATGTAAACAAGATAAGCTTTTTGTGTGTATGGCACATTTCTGGGATCTTTTTTTTTCAGCTCAGGAAACTCTTTACATGTTGCATTTATATTTTTGTTCAGTAGAATTTGAGGAAGAGCGAAATAATACATGAATGTATAACATTGATGAATAAGGGAATGAATATTTGATGAATGAGTGGTATGAACGGACATGGTTTCTGGTTGATGATCGGGATTATTTGTACCTTCTTTTATAGCTCCTCAGCCCCTAACCATACCCGTCTCTCCTTGCCCTCTGTCCACAACTGACAGTGTGAATGGCTTTTTCTCTAGAACCTTCTAATATCATTTTCTGTAGATACTGTATCACATCTTTATGAAGCTCTTGTGTGTGTGTGTGTGTGTGTGTGTGTGTGTGTGTGTGTGTGTGCGCGTGTGTGTGTGTGTGCGTGTGCGTGTGTGTGTGTGTGTGTGTGTGTGTGTGTGTGTGTGTGTGTGTGTTGGGTGTGTGTGTGTGTGTGTGTGTGTGTGTGTGTGTGTGTGTGTGTAAATGACAGCTCGTCAACATGAGTAATACCATTATTTTTAAATTATATGTTTGTAAAGCGCTGTGCTGTTTGCGCAAGTCCAGCATGTCTATTCCTATGGCATTAGAGATGTGACAGGCAAACAAGGGCCCCATCTCCGGGCCAAACCCCCATCAAAACATTAAAAGAGAGAGTGAGAGTGGGGGAGAGAGCGTGAGAATGGGAGAGAGAGAGAGAAAGAAGGGGAGAGAGAGAGTGAGAAGGAGAGAGAGAGAAAAGGGGAGAGAAAGAGTGAGAAGGGGAGAGAGTGAGAGAGGGGGAGCGAGAGAGAGAATGAGTGTTGAGGAGGAGAAATTATGAAGGGGGTTGTAAAGCAGCCACTCCCCCTCCCTCTGCCTTCTTTCCTACTCCCTCCTCCCTCCACCATCCTCCCTCCTCCATCCATCCTGCTCCCTTCATTCCCTGGCCCGTAGAGTTATGCCTCCCTTAATTGGCTTCAGTAGTGTTCAGAGCAAACAGTTTAAATAAGTAAAAGAGAGATGGTGTCACAGGAAAGGAGAGTGGGGAAGAAGAGCTGGACTTGGCTGACATGGCAGGGATGGGGGAGGCACAGAGAGGGGGAGAGTATGGGCAAGAGAGCTGATGGGGGTGATATTCCAGAGGGTGGAGACGAGTGACGTGTAGGGGAAGGAGAGCTGAGCTAGGCTGACGGGGGGATAGATGTGGGGAGGCAGGTATAGAATGAGGGAGTATAGCTGACAGGGGAGAGATGTGGGGAGGCAGGTATAGAATGAGGGAGTATAACTGACAGGGGAGGAAGAGGAAGAGAGAGTCTAGCTGATGGGGAGAGACAGGGGAGGAAGGGAGTGATGGGGGAGTGACGGGAGAGGGAGGGAGTGATGGTGGAGGGACGGGGGAGGATGAGTGATGGGGGAGTAACGGGGAGGGGTGATGGTGGAGGGACGGGGGAGGGAGTGATGGGGGAGTAACGGGGAGGGAGTGATGGTGGAGGGACGGGGGAGGGAGTGATGGGGGAGTAACGGGGAGGAGGGAGTGATGGGGAGGGACGGGGGAGGGAATGAGTGATGGGGGAGTGACGGGAGAGGGAGGGAGTGATGGGGGAGTATAGCTGACAGGGGAGGAAGAAGGAGAGAGAGTCTAGCTGACGGGGGAGGGAGTGATGGGGACGTGACGGGGGAGGGAGGGAGTGATGGGGAGGGAAGGAGTGATGGGTGAGAGACTGGGGAAGGAAGGGATGATGGAGGAGAGACGGGGAGGGAGTGATGGGGGAGTGATTGGGAGGGAGGGAGTAGTGATGGGGGAGGCAGGGGAGGGATGGAGAGAAGAGACAGGGAGGGAGTGATGGGGAAGTGATGGAAGAGAAACGGGGAGGGAGGGAGTAATTGGGAGTGATGTGGAGGGAGGGAGTGAGGGGGAGTAACGGGGGAGGGAGGGAGTGATGGGGGAGTGATGGGGGAGTAACGGAAGAGGGAGGAAGTGAAGGTGGAGGGAGACAGGGGAGGGAGTGATGGTGGAGGAGAGATGGGAGGGAGTGATGGGGGAGTAAGGGGGAGGGAGGGATTGATGGGGGAGTAACGGGAGAGGGATGAAGTGAAGGTGGAGGAGAGACGGGGGAGGGAGTGATGGTGGAGGAGAGACGGGGGAGGGAGTGATGGGGGAGTTACGGGGGAGGTGATGGGGAGTAATGGGGGAGTGGTGGGGGAGTGACGGGAGAGGGTGGAGTGATGGGGGAGTGACGGGCAGCCCACAGGTACAGGGCTCCATTACCTCCTGACCCTGACGTTTAATCAGGCGTCTCTCTGACATGTTTATAAGGCTGAACTTTGCAGTGCTATTAGAGGCTGCTAGACACGCCAGGCCCCGGCCCCATACCCCGGCCCCTAGGGCAGGCCTGGCCCTTTACCTCCTCTTTTCACCTATTATATGCTAATTACCACCACTCTTATAGCGCACTTACAAGGAGTTAATTTAGTGGGCCATTACACTGGTCTATATTTCAGGGTGCACTGTGGATAGCCCTCGTGGGGGTTTGGGGAGCTGTGGAGCGAGGGATGGAGGGATGGAGGGATGGAGGGATGGATGGATGGAGGAAAGGGTGAAGGGTAGTTTATATCCTGCAGGGCAGAAGAGATGAGAGGAGTGTGGGAGCTCTCCTCTCTGTGCTATCTCTGTCTGGATGGGAAGAATTAAAGAGCTGGCAGTTTGTGAGATGCACAGACAGAAAGGGAGAGAGAGAGCTCCAATCCAAGTGTGCTAAACTGTTTAGATTAGGGTAATCGTTTGACTGAATAGAAGAGCATTGTCTGTGTGTGTGTATGTGTGTGTGTGTTTGTAAGTGTGTGTTTGTGTGCGTTTGTACATCCCTTTGTGCAGTGCACTGCCATACATCCCTCAGTGTTAAGGTGTGAACAGTACCACACACCGCATCAGAACTCCCTCTGCTGAGCTGAGCTGCTAGCTAGTGAAGTGCACCAGGCAGCACTTGAGTCCAGATTAATAGGTGACATTTACGAGTGAGTGTGTGAGTGTGTGTGAGAGTTGCAGGATCAGGACTGTGTGATATAGAGCCCACTATCACCTAGACAGGAGTAAACTACTCCAACTCCCCGGGAACCCTAAAGGGCAAGCCTAATAGCTGCCTACTGATATATACCCTTTCAGCGCAACAACTTTTATTCAAGAGCCCCTTGTTGCACCCGTCTTTCTCCTTTCTCACTATTTATGAACATATTAAAGGTGTGCGTTGCTGTTATTCGCTGGTTGGGTACTTTTACCACCACCCGTGATGAGCCCTCATCCTGTAACCTGCTGTAAGCTTATTTCATCCTGCTCTATTCAACACCACTCGTTTCCTTTCATGCCTTTTCCCCCTTATTGCATGTCAAGCTACTTCCTGGTTTGTAATGTCTGTAACCAGCTATAAATCTCTCCTTTACATACATGCATATTATGTTCCAATTCAGCCATTCTAGATAGAAACTTCTGTTAAATGACAGATAAAAGTGGGTGTTCTCCTACACTGAAGCAGTCATATTGGACTGTACAGTTCCTTCCAGATCTTTGACGCCACATACCTTGACCCTTTAATGTTTTTCCACCAGCTTAGAGACACAGAGACACAGCCAATGCAGAGGCCTCGTGAAATATTCATACTAAAGACTGGTGGCGCTGAATGCTGATCCCCTTCCAGGAACAGGTGGGGTTAGAGGGCCCTGCTCCTCCCCTCCTCTCCTCCAGGACAGAGCCACTAGGCCTGGGCAGAGGCTCTACCTCGCTGCCCCTGACTGACCACATGCCCACGCCCCGGCCATCCCCATTAGCAAAGATCAATGGTGTTTTGCTTATTTATCTCAACAGCCTTCAGTACAGTCCCAGCGGCTCTACTTCACTCTTTACTTCACTTTGGTCTCAGGGTAGACAGAAACTCCTGTTGTACTACCTGTCCGGGGATGACCAGTGACACAGGCTGATACAATTGGTGCTGACAGAATTGTTTTCATCGTTTTCATCATTTTTCTTGCTTTCATTTTCCTTTCTGTTTTCCTGGTCGGTTGTTGTCATCTTCATTATCGTTGTTATCATCATCATCATCATCAGCAGCAGCATCTTGTCTTAGCGGTGGAGGCAGCATGATTCAGTGGTTGGTGTTTTTGCAGTCTGTTGATTGGGCGAGGAAGAGTAGAAGGATACAAGCCAAGGTGCTAATTTATGACCACACTTAGAGAGGGGAATCAATGGGAGATAATGTCCATAGGTTGGAGTGGAAAACACTTGAGTTTTTAGTGTGACATCAGTAAAGCAGAGTCCTTTCATAGCGTTTCTCTCTCTCTCTCTCTCTCTCTCTCTCTCTCTCTCTCTCTCTCTCTCTCTCTCTCTCTTCTATCTCTCTTCTCTCTCTTCTCTTCTCTCTCTCTCTTCACTTTTCTCTCTCTCTCTCTCTCTCTCTCTCTCTCTCTCTCTCTCTCTCTCTCTCTCTCTCTCTCTCTCTCTCTCTCTCGTTCTCTCTCTCTCTATTTCTTTCTCTCTCTCTCTCTCTTTGTCTTTCGCCCTCACTTTCATTCTACGTATATTATCATAGCAATGTGTCATGGACAGCATTCACAAGAAGGCTCCAACCTGACCGTAAAACAACAACAATATCACATCTTTCGTGACCCATTTCCGGGAATGTTTCTCCTTTCTTCCCTTTTCCCAGATGGGAGCGACACACCTTCTCGGACTCAGCAGAATGTTCCAGAGCTGGAGTTGCCTGGGAAAGTATTTTTCCCCTTCTCCCTGGAAGGGACACTCGCCTGGCTGTTCCAAGCCATACAAACGGGATATGGGTTTAGTCTCTGTGTGTGTGTTTGTCTGGATGTGAATGTGTAGGTATGCCTCTGCGTTTATTTGCGTGTGTGTACAGATGTCTACATTAGTGTGCTTGTGTAAGCTCCCAGGAGAGGTGCGGAGGGCAAGGGGGGTTGTGTTTTGACTAGATCAGGTGTACAGCCCATAATCCCCCTTTCACATCTGCATCCACGGTCACGCTCAGATCACATGAAAACACACACACACAGAGAGAGAGAGCGAGAGCGAGAGAGAGAGAGACAGAGAAAGAGAGAGAGAAAGAGATGAGGAGGAGAGAGGAGAGAGAGAGGAGAGATGAGAGAGAGAGAGAGGAGAGAGAGAAGAGAGGAGAGACAGAGAGAGAGAGGAGAGAGAGAGAGAGAGAGGAGAGAGAGAGAGAAGGAGAGAGAGAGAGAGAGAGAGAGAGAGAGAGAGAGAGAGAGAGAGAGAGAGGGAGAGAGAGAGAGAGAGAGAGAGGAACCACTAATGAAAAAGAAAAGAGAAAGGAAAACCTGTCTGTTCCCAGAGCACAGGGGTTCCTGCCCCCTACACAAATAATATCTGTGTCTATGGGCGTTTTCACATGAAATTCGGTACCTTAGTTCGGTTTCCTGGAGAGTTTGTGAGAATTCTACAGAAAACTATTTGCTTTCACAAGATCTGAAAGTAACAGTTTCAGGGTACGATTAACAGTCTACATGACGTTAGCAAGCTAGCTTATTTACAACGGGCAAAAAAGTTGACTCAAAAAAGTTGGATATTAACTCTCCAGGATCCAGATCATAAGGGGATATATGAAAGCACCTTATATCAAACATAATACATGGTAATGGAATGAAATTGAACCAGGCCTCTGATCTGCTTCATAGAGGCAGAGGGAGGAGGGGGAAGTGGGAGAGAGAGTGAAAGAAAGAGGGAGATAAGAGGGAGAGCGAGGCTGGGAGGAGGGGATATGGAAGGGGCTAAGAAGGGGAGGCAGACATCAAATTGCCAGCCTTGCCCTTCTGGCCACCTCTGACCTGGCAAATTTAAGGGTCAGGTGTCTTAGTAGATAGTTAAACCTAGCTGGAAGTTTGACCCATCCTTCCCTCTGAAGCTACCATTCCCCAGCCTCTCCCTACCATCCTCCTGCAATCCAGCCCACCAATAATCCACAGCCAATCAATAGTAACTGTTCTCTCGATAATTCATAACATTAACATGCGCTCAATGGCCCGGTGGATGGATGGTGAAGACATAGGAGGGCCATCATTCCACTATTGATCCCCTAGAAGGGAGTCGATAGGCGGGGAGGTGATGGAGTTATAGCCCCCTGCCTTCTGGAGATACAGCTGGAGAACCAGCACACGCACACACGAAAGCACACACACGAAAGCACACACACACACACACACGCACGCACGCACGCACGCACGCACGCACGCACGCACGCACGCACGCACGCACGCACGCACGCACGCACGCACGCACGCACGCACGCACGCACGCACGCACTCACACACTCACACACTCACACACTCACACACAAACACACATGTCGGGGTGTGTATGTAATGAGTTCTACGGGACTGTATTGCCATGCACTGTGAATGTGCCTGAGGGAGATTTCCTGCATAGATAAGAGAAGGGAATCCATTTAATTACTCCCTAGAGCCCAGGCCTCTACCCCAACACTACTCCCCAACACTACTCCTCAACATACCCAACAAACTACATCAAACACCAGCTACTAATCCAGATAACTTCAGCCCCAAACATACTCTCAAAACTGACCCCCAACACTATACTAGCCAACACTATCCCCAACACCTACGCCCAAACACCACTGTCCCAAAAAAATACTTCCCCAACACTACTCCTCAAAACCAAACACTATCCCAACACTATTCCTCACACTATCCCAACACTACTCCTCAACACTACTCCCCAACACGACTCCTCAACACTACTCCCCAACACTACTCCCCAACACTACTCCTCAACACTACTCCCCAACACTACTCCCCAACACTACTCCTCAACACTACTCCCCAACACTACTCCCCAACACTACTCCCCAACCACTATCCGCAACCATACTCACTTCAACACTACTCCCCCAACGTACACTGCAATACTCCTCAAACACTACTCCTCAACACAGACCCTCCCACTACACCCACACACTCCTCACACTACTCCCCAACACTACTCCTCAACACTACTCCCCAACACTACTCCCCAACACTACTCCCCAACACTACTCCCAACACTACTCCCCAACACTACTCTCCAACACTACTCCTCAACACTACTCCCCAACACTACTACCCAACACTACTCCTCTTCACTACTCCTTAACACTACTCCTCAATAATACTTCCCCAATAATACTTCCCTAGCATTACTTCCCCAACATTACTTCCCCAACACCACTCCCCAATACTACTCCACAACACTCATGCTTAACTCGACTCCCCAACACTACTTCCCCAACACTACTCCTCAACACTACTCCCCATCACTACTCCCCAACTCTACTCCTCAACACTACTCCCCAACACTACTCCTCAACACTACTCCTCAACACTACTCCCCAACACTACTCCTCAACACTACTCCCCAACACTACTCCCCAACATCACTCCTCAGCACTACTCCCCCAATACTACTCCCAACACTACACCGGAACACTACTCCCCAACACTACTCCGCAACACTACTCCCCAACACTACTCTGCAACACTACTCCTCAACACTACTCCCCAATACTACTCCTCAACTCTACTCCTCAACACTACTCCCCAACACTACTCCTCAACACTACTCCTCAACACTACTCCCCAACACTACTCCCCAATACTACTCCGCAACACTACTCCCCAACAACTAATCTCCCAACAACATACTCAGCAACACTACCCCAACAAACTACTCCCCAAAAAATACTCACCAACACTACTCCCAACACTACTCCCCAACACTACTCCCCAATACTACTCCGCAACACTACTCCCCAATACTACTCCCCAACACTACTCCCCAATACTACTCCGCAACACTACTCCACAACACTACTTCCCCAACACTTCTCACCAACACTACTCATCCAGCAGAGATGAGGAGGGAATCCATTTATTTACCGCCTAGAGCCCAACATTACTTCCCCAACACTACTTCCCCAATAATACTTCCCCAACACTACTCCCCAACACTACTCCGCAACACTACTCCTCAACACTGTTTCCACAATAATACTTCCCCAACACTACTCCTCAACACTACTCCTCAACACTACTCCCAACACTACTCCCCAACACTACTCCGCAACACTACTCCTCAACATTACTTCCCCAATAATACTTCCCCAACACTACTCCCCAACACTGCTCCTCAACACTACTCCCAACACTACTCCCCAATAATACTCCCCAACACTACTCCCAACACTGTTTCCACAATAATACTTCCCCAACACTACTTCCCAAACATTTCTCCCCAACACCCCTTCCCCAATAATACTTCCCCAATAATACTTCCCCAACACCTCTCCCCAACACTGCTCCCAACACTACTTCCCTACACTACTCCCCAACACTGTTTCCCCGACAGTCCCACCAGATATTTCAACTGTAAACCAGTGCAACCACCATGTTCTTTCACTGCTTTCTCAGTTCTCCCATTGAGCCACAGTCTCCTAAACTCTCCTCTCCTCCAAGCTCTCCATCCCTCTCAGTCTCCTAACCTCTCCTCTCCTTCCAGCTCTCTCCATCCCTCTCAGTCTCTAAATCTCGCCTCGCGCCCCAGCTCTCTCCATCCCTCTCAGTCTCCTAAACTCTCCTCTCCTCCAAGCTCGCTCCATCCCTCTCAGTCTCCTAACCTCTCCTCTCCTTCCAGCTCTCTCCATCCCTCTCAGTCTCCTAACCTCTCCTCTCCCCCCAGCTCTCTCCATCCCTCTCAGTCTCCTAACCTCTCCTCTCCTCCCAGCTCTCTCCATCCCTCTCAGTCTCCTAATCTCTCCTCTCCTTCCAGCTCTCTCCATCCCTCTCAGTCTCCTAACCTCTCCTCTCCCCCCAGCTCTCTCCATCCCTCTCAGTCTCCTAACCTCTCCTCTCCTCCCAGCTCTCTCCATCCCTCTTAGTCTCCAAACCTCTCCTCTCCTCCCAGCTCTCTCCATCCCTCTCAGTCCCCTAACCTCTTGTTCTCTATTTCCAGCTCTCTCCATCCCTCTCAGTCTCCTAACCTCTCCTCTCCCCCAGCTCTCTCCATCCCTCTCAGTCTCCTAACCTCTCCTCCCAGCTCTCTCCATCCCTCACAGTCCCATAACCTCTTGTTCTCTATTTCCAGCTCTCTCCATCCCTCTCAGTCCCCTAACCTCCTGTCCTTTCTTTCCAGCTCCCTCCATCCCTCCCAGTCCCCAAACCTCCGCTCCTCCCAGCTCTCTCCATCCCTCCCAGTCCCCTAACCTCCTCTCCTCCCTGTTCCCTCCTCTCCTCTCCTCTCCTCTTTTCCCATCTCTCTCCGTACCTCCCGGTCACCTAACCTCCTTTCCTCCCAGTGCTCTCCATCCCTCCCAGTCCCCTCCTCTCCTCCCAGTGCTCCACATCCCTCCCAGTCCCCTAGGCCTCATCACTTCCTCCCAGGCTCCTCATCCCTCTCAGTCCCTCCTATCCTCCAGCGCTCTCATCACGCTCGTCCCTTTTATCCTCAATCGCTTCTCACTCCCGCTCAGTCCCCTCACTCTCTCCCAGGTTGCTCTCCATCCCGCTCAGTCCTCTCCTGTCCTCCCAGCGCTCTCATCCCGCTCAGTCCCCTCCTCTCCTCCCAGTGCTCTCCATCCCTCCCAGTCCCCTCCTCTCCTCCCAGTGCTCCACATCCCTCCCAGTCCCCTAAGTGCCTCTCATCTCCTCCCAGTGCTCTCCATCCCTCTCAGTCCCCTCCTATCCTCCCAGCGCTCTCCATCCCGCTCAGTCCCCTCCTCTCCTCCCAGCGCTCTCCATCCCGCTCAGTCCCCTCCTCTCCTCCCAGTGCCCCATCTGCCAGTCCTCTCCTGCTCCTCCAGCGTCTCCATCACAATCCCGCTCAGTCCTCTCCTGTCCTCCCAGCGCTCTCCATCCCGCTCAGTCCCCTCCTCTCCTCCCAGCGCTCTCCATCCCACTCAGTCCTCCTTCCTCCAGTGCTTCTCCATCCCGCTCAGTCCTCTCCTTGGGGGGGGTTTTCCTCCAGTGCCTCCATCCCGCTCAGTCCTCCTCTCCTCCCCAGCATCTCTCCATCTCGCTCAGTCCTCTACTATCCTCCCAGTGCTCTCCATCCCGCTCAGTCCTCTCCTGTCCTCCCAGCGCTCTCCATCCCGCTCAGTCCTCTCCTCTCCTCCCAGCGCTCTCCATCCCGCTCAGTCCTCTCCTCTCCTCCCAGCGCTCTCCATCCCACTCAGTCCTCTCCTCTCCTCCCAGCGCTCTCCATCCCGCTCAGTCCCCTCCTCTCCTCCCAGCGCTCTCCATCCCACTCAGTCCTCTCCTATCCTCCCAGTGCTCTCCATCCCGCTCAGTCCTCTCCTGTCCTCCCAGCGCCTTCATTCCCGCTCCGTCTCTCCTCTCTCGAGCGCTCCCATCCCGGGGCTCAAGTCCTCTCTGTCCCCCAGCGCTCTCCATCCCGCTCAGTCCTCTCCTCTCCTCCCAGCGCTCTCCATCCCGCTCAGTCCTCTCCTCTCCTCCCACACGCTCCCATCCCGCCTCAGTTCCTCTCTCCTCCCAGCGCTCTCCATCCCGCTCAGTCCTCTCCTCTCCTCCCAGTGCTCTCCATCCCGCTCAGTCCCCTCCTCTCCTCCCAGCGCTCTTCCATCCGCTGCTAGTCCCTACTATCCTCCAGCGCTCTCATTCCGCCTCAGTCCTCTCTTCCTCTCCAGAGCTCTCCATCCCACTCAGTAGCTCTCCTTCCCTCTCCCAGCGCTCTCCATCCCGCTCAGCCCTCTCTCTCCTTCCCAGCGCTCTCCATCACGCTCAGTCCTCTCACTCTCCTCCCATGCGTGCTCTCCATCCCGCTCAGTCACCTCCTCTCCTCCCAGCGCTCTCCATCCCGCTCAGTCCCCTCCTATCTCCGCGCTCCACCTTCAGCCTCCTGACTCTCCATCCGCTCAGTCCTCCATCTCTCTCCAGTGCTTCTCATCCCGCCAGTTTCTCCCAGTGTCTCCACCCTCCCTGTCCTCCCAGACGCTCTCATCCGCTCAGTCCTCTCCTCTCCTCCCAGAGCTCTCCATCCCACTCAGTCACTCTACTCCTCTCCACGCTCTCCATCCCGCTCAGTCCTCTCCTGTCCTCCCAGCGCTCTCCATCCCGCTCAGTCCCCTCCTGTCCTCCCAGGGCTCTCCATCCCACTCAGTCCTCTCCACTCATTCCATTCACCCCAAAGCTCTCCCACCTCTCCCCATCTTTCACCACCTCTGCTCCTACTCTTCCCTCATCTCGCCAAATCTCTCCCAAAGCTCCCATCTGTCCTTTCCTCTTCATCATCCTTTATATTAGTTGTCCCATCCCAGGAGTCTTTCCCAGTCAGTCCTCCCAGCAATGCTTTCATTTCATCTCACTTTTCCCACATCTCTGATCTCAAGAGGATGACTGGCTGTCATGGCCTTGGACACCCATGAAGAGAGAGAGACAAACACACACACACACACACACACACACACACACACACACACACACACACACACACACACACACACACACACACACACAAACACACACACCACACACACACACACCCACACACCACACACACACCACACACAAACCACACACACACCACACAACACACCACACACCCACACAGAGAGAGAGAGACAGTACACAAGTACACACAGAGAACATACACACACATTAACACGCACATTCATACACACAGAGTAAGTTATGTGTGTATGGCGGTGAGGTGGGGGGACGTTAGCCCTGGGTTATCTCTGGGGAGAACTCCAAACTCAATTCCAATCTTTTTCACTTTAGGTGTGTTAGGGAGGAGGAAGATGGAGGGAGGGGTGGAGGTGGGGCTAGAGAGAGGAGGATGGAGTGTGGTGGATGACGGGGTGGAGGGAGGTGGTGGTGGGTGGAGGGTGGAGGAGGGGAGGTGGGAGGGGGAAGGTGGGGATGGAGGGTGGAGGAGGAGGGGGATGGTATGGAGGGTGGAGGATGCAGAGAAGGAAGATGGAGTGTGGTAGATGTGATTGGAGGAGGGTGGAGGCGGAGGGGGGGTGGATGGAAGGAGGGATGGAGGGGGGTGGTGGAATGGAGGGTGGAGGAGGGGATGGGGGATGGAGGAGGGTGGAGGAGCAGAGAGGAAGATGGAGTGTTGTAGAGTGAGTGGGGAGGGTGGAGGACGGAGGGGGGTGGATGGAAGGAGGGGGATGGAGGGAGGGGGTTGGAGGGGAAAGGGGAGGGAGGGAGGGGGATGAGGGAGGAGAGGGTGTTGGAGGGTGGTGGATGGAGCGTGGTGGATGGAGGGTGGAGGATGGAGGGGGTGGGTGGAGGGGGGGGTTGGAGGGGAAAGGGAGGAGGGAGGGGGATGGAGGGAGGGAGGGGATGGAGGTGGGGGATGGAGGGTGGAGTGATGGAGGAAGACAGCAGGGGCTGGAGTGTGGGTATGACGAAAGGATGACCGTGGTGGAGGAGGGAGGAGGATGGAGGGAGGGGGATGGAGGGTGCGAGGATAGGAGGGTGGAGGATGGAGGGAGGGGCGGATGGGTGAGAGGATAGGAGGCATGGAGCAGGAACAGCTTCAATGCACCTTGGCAATAGATTCTACAGCTGTCTGGAACTCTATGGCAACATCAGTCTTCCATGAGAAGAAATTCCATTAATGTGTGTTTGTGAGGTGGTGGGAAAACGCTTGTCTCAGGCGGGCTGCTAGAATTCCATAAGTGTCAATATAGGTTGGATCTGATTGAGACTGGGAAGTCATCTCTCCTTTCCTTAACCCGATTGAGGAATTTTTTTCCACATGGAGGTGGAAGGTATGTGATACGGGCCCTCACGACAAAGCCACACTTCTCCACGGCCATGGATGAACATGCTATCATCATGCCAGACCAGTGTCAGCCGGATGGATTCACCATGCCACGAAGATTTTCCCGAGATGTTTGGCTAAAGAAAACTCCATTTGTGACGTGATGAGAAACCTGTGGCCAAATCCACAAGAACAGGGTGAGGGAAATATCGAAAAGACCAGTAACCATCTTTGTTTTGCTTCTACAGTAAGCCAGGTGAGAAACTGCAGTTGACATTTTACTGTATTTTTTAGATTTTTTGTAGCTAATTAGGTTTGCTTTGATTCAAAGAACCCTGTTGTTGTGATTTTATTGTATTCATCAAACATTTCATATTTTGTCATGATTCCACTAGTGTCTGTAGTTGTTTCTCTTCTAGCCCTTTTTTACAGTGATGTTTTACGTGTTTAAGTACCATAATGAAAAAATGTTTTACATATTCTTGTACTACAATATTAATAGTTGTAATGACAAACCTATCACAGATGAAACATCGGATATTGTGGTGGGTGATATCTAAAGTAGGCATGTTCTGAGTTTTTACATGATAAATGAGTTATTTGGAATCAAATATATTCTGCCCAGTGCAAAGGTTTCTTTTAAAGACATGAATGCACAAAGAAATGGTTTTGAAACATGGACAGCCTGTGATACAAGTGATGGACCGTTTTGAGTTTTGTGCTAGAGTTTTGAAAACAATTCACCACAAGGTCTGAAGATGAGTGCAGAAGTGGATGTAAAAAACTGTGAATGAGGAACACACACTCTGTAAGAGTAAGATCTTCTTTGGCACTTCTGCATTCGTACCTCATTTACTACTACAGGTGTTATCTTATTTTGGACAACTCACTGTCTGTGTGAGCTATTTCTTCGTGTGCGCATGTGTGTGTGTGTGTGTGTCACGTGTGTGTGTGGTGTGTGCTGTGTGTCGTCATGTGTGTTCATACATCGCATCGGGGATGTTGTTTCTGATGTGTGATGTGATGGTGTGGGTGTGTTGTGTTGTGTGTGTGATGTGTGTGTTGATGTGTGTGTGTGTGTGTGTGTGTGTGTGTCTGTGTGTGTGTTTGTGTGTGTAGTGTGGTGTGGTGTGTTGTTTGTGTGTGTGTGTGGGTGTGTGTGGTTGGGTGTGTGATGGTGTGCACTGTGGCTCAGGACCGCTCTGAAGCAGCCCTTGTCTCATTAGCATGTCAATTGACTACATCTGTTTTGCACATGAAAGGGCCAGGATGTGTAGGAGGACAAGAGAAAGATGGAGGGATGGGGAGGGTAGGAGGGCTGAGGGACGAGTGCGTATTTATCTCCACCGTGTAGGAATCTGTACTGAGAGTGCACTTATTAAGAATCACAACACTGACTCTCGTGCCTGTACCACACTGATCTCTCTGCTCTCTCTCTCCACACACACCACACCACACACACAACACACACACACACCACACACCAACACAACACACACACACACACACACACACACACACACACACACACACACAACACACACACACACACACACACACACACACACTGGTCTTCTTTCTTTGCTGAAAATACTTTCTTCCAAACACATTTCAGATGCACTATAACATTTTCTGTATTTTTTACACATGAAGAGGTGATGAGGTGGAGAGGGTGAGCAGGTGGAGAGGGTGAGGAGGTGGAGAGGGTGAGGAGGTGGAGAGGGTGAGCAGGTGGAGAGGGTGAGGAGGTGGAGAGGGTGAGGAGGGAGGAGGGGGATGAAGGGGGGGGAGAGGGTGAGGAGGTGGGAGTGAGAGGTGGAGAGTAAAGGGTGAGAGGGAGGGTGAGGAGGTGCAGAGGGAGATGAGAGGGTGAGGAGGTGGAGAGGGTTAGAGGGAGGTACCCAGCGGTGTTAGGAGGGAGGGGGGGTGGAGAGGTGTGAGGTGAGAGTGAGCGGTGCAGAGTGAGAGGTGGAGGGGAGAGGAGAGAGAGGAGTTGGAGTGAGAGGTGGAGGTTACTTCGGTGCTGAGGATGGGGGTTGAGGAGGTGGAGAAGGTGTGTGGAGACGTGAGGGGTGGACGGAGGGTGAGAGGTGGAGAGGTTGAGCAGGGCGAGGGGCGG